>NC_091792.1:108461439-108764469 GCF_041296235.1 Equus asinus
CAACTACATACAATCATACCACAGCTATCTTGCCAATATGGCCGAGGAACAGTGCTCTAAGACTCTTCCAGCCTGTGCCCACTCAAGCTTCAGCTGGTATATGAAGGCAGCTGAGACTCAGCATGCTTCAGGAATCCCTTGGACTTTGACCCTGCCAGCTACAGCCTGCCTACCAAGCTCATCTGGCACACGCAGTCTACAAGGGGATGTTCCAATACAGGACCACTGCTTCAAGACTAGGAGAGGGAGCTGTTTCACCTAATATGTAGAAAAAAATCATTGAAAGGCAAACAAAATGAAGAAAAAAGAATAATATTCCAAAAACAAGATAAATCTCAAGAAAAAAATCCTAATGAAATGGAGAAAAGTAATTTACTTTATCATGAGTTCAAAAGAATGATGATAAAAATGGTCACTAAACTCATCGGAAGCATTGAGGAGCACAGTGAGAACTTCAAGAAAGAGTTAGAAAATATAAGAAAGAACTAATCTGAGCTGAAGAATACAATAACTGAAATGAAAAATACACTAGAAGGAATCAATGGCAGATTAGATGATACAGAAGAACAGATCAGCAATCTGAAAGATAAAATAGTGAAGATCACGGTAGCAGACAGAAAAAGGAAAAGAGAATTTGAAAAAACATAATAGCTTAAGGATTTCTTGGACAACATAAATCATACTAACATTTGCATTATATGTGGCCCAGAAGGAGAAGGGAGAGAGAAAGAGATAGAAAACTTATTTGAATAATTAATGACTGAAAACTTCCTGAACCAGAGGAAGGAAATGGAGATCCAGGTTCAGGAAGCACAGAGACTCCCAAATAAGATGACTTCTTGGAGATCTACAGTAAGACATATTATAATTAAAATGACAAAATTTAAAGAGATAATGTTAAAAGCAGCAAGAGAAAGACAGGAGCCCACATACAAGAAAATACCCAGAAGACTATAAGATGATTCATCAGCAGAAACTTTTCTGGTTAGAAAGATTTGGCAGGATTTAATTAAGTGCTGAAGGAAAACACTTACATCCAAGAATATTCTACCCAGCAGGTTATTATTCAGAATTGACAGAGAAATAAAGAATTTCTCAGAAAATCAAAAGCTGAAGGAGACCATCACCACTAATGTAAACCAGCCTTGCAAATCAGCCTTACAAGAAATGTTAAAACACCTTCTTTAAGGAAGGGATTCACTAGAAATAGGAAAATATATGAAAAATAAATCTCAGTGGTAAAGACAAATATTTAGTAAAGGCAATGGATGAGCCACTTAAAATGCTATAATTGGGGGGCAAACTGGTGGTGTAGTGGTGAAGTTCATGCACTTCACTCTGGCAGCCTGAGATTCACAGGGTCAGATCCTGGGCACTGACCTACACACCAACTGTCAAGCCATGCTGTGGAAGTGTCCCATGTGCAAGACAAAGGAGTTTTACCACTGATGCTACCACAGGGTCAATTTTCCTCAAACAAAAAACAAAAGAGGAAGATTGGCAATGGATGTTAGCTCCAGGCCTATCTTCTTCACACATAGAGATAAAAGCCATTATGAACATTAAAAGGCAAAAGTAGTAAAAATTAAGTATAACTAGTCTAAGTAGTTGAAGGACACACAGAATAGAAAGATGTGAAATATGTGGTCAAATCTTAAGACATGTGAAGTCATAAAATGGTAGAATTTTCAGAAAGCACTAAACATTAAGCAATTAGCCCCTGAAAATACATTGCCATGTATAAACAGATTGATATATAGGAACCTCATGGTAATCACAAATCAGAAACCTACCATACTTTGAAAAAATATAAATAGAAAGAAACACAAACATAGCAATATAAAAATGAATCAAAACACAAGGGAAGAGACAAAGCTGAGAAGAAAGAAGAAGAATTACAAAGACAACTGGAAAACAATTAACAAAATGGAAATCAGTACATACCTATTAAATATTACTTTAAATTTAAATGGACAAAATGCTTCAATCCGAAGACATGGGGAGAAAACCAAGAATTATCAATAGGCTGCCTCTAAGAACTCACTTTGGATTTAAAAATGCACACAGACTGAAAGCAAAGGGATGGAAAAAGATCTTCCATGCAAATGGAAATGAAAAGAAAGCGGGAGTAGGAATACTCACATCAGAAAAAAATAGACTTCAAAACAAAGAGTGTAACAAAAGACAGAGGACACTACATAGTAATTAGAAGGCAATCCAGGAAGAAATATAAAGTTTGCAAATATTTATGCACCCGTGTAGGAGTACATAAATATATAAAGAAAATATTAACAGATATAAATGGAGAAATTGACAGTAATACAACAGTATTAGGAATATTTCATATCCCACTTATATCAACACATAGGTAATCCAGACAGAAAATCAGTAAGGAGACATTGGCCTTAAATGAAACACTAGGCCAGATGGGCGTAATAGATAGAAATAGAATATTCCATCCATAAGCTGCAGAATACACATTCTTTTCAAGTGAACATGGAACATTCCCCACAATAGACCACAGATTAGGCCACCAAATAAGTCTCCATAAATATAAGAAGACTGAAATTATATAAAGCATCATTTCTGACCACAACAGTATGAAACTAGATATCACTTTAAGAAAACTGGAAAAAGCAAAAACATGTGGAGACTAAGCAACTTTCCAATAAACAACTGATGAGTGAATGAAGAAATCAAAGAGGAAATTAAAAAATAGCAGGAGAAAAAGTAAAATATGCCATATAAAAATCTATAGGATACACAAAGTGGTACTAACAGGGAAGTTTATAGCAATAGAAGCTAAACTCAAGCAAGAAGAAAAATTTCAACTAAACCATCTAACAATAAATCTAAAGGAACTAAAAATAGAAGAACAAAGACCAAAATGTGTAGAAGTAGAGAAATAATACAAATCAGAGTGGAAATAAATGAAATAAAGATTAAGAAAAGCCATAGAAAAAACTAATGAAGTGAAGACCTAATTCCTTGAAAAGATTAACAAAATTGACAAACTTTTAAGCTAGATGCACCAAGAAAAAAAGAGACAAGGTGCAAATAGATAAAATCAGAAATGAAAGAGGAGAAATTCCAACAAAGGCCACAAAGATAAAAGGATTATAAGAACTGCTAAAAGCTATATGCCAACAAATTGAATAATCTAGAAATGGATAAATTTTTGGAACCATAAAATCTTCCCAAACTGAATCGAGAAGAGATAAAGAATGTGAATAGACTGATCACTAGTAAGGAGATGGAAACACTGATCAAAAACCTCCTAAAAAACTAAAGCCCAGAACCAGACAGCTTCCCTGGTGAATGCTACCAAAGAAAGAAGACTTAACACCTAGCCTTCTAAAACTCTTCCAAACAAAGAGGAATGGAAACTTCCTAACTCATTCTACAACTCAATGTTCCCCTGATACCAAAACAAGACAAGGACAACATAACAAATGAAAATTACAGGCTAATGTTGCTGATGAACATAGAGGGAAAAATCCTCAACAAAATACTGGAAAATCTAATACAACGATCCATTAAAAAGATCATACGCCATGGTTAAGTGGGATTTATTCCAGGGATGCAAAGATGTTTCAGCTTATGGATATCAATCAATGTGATACATCACATTGTAAAAATTAAGGTAAAAATCATATGATCATCTCAAGAGCTGCAGAGAAAGCATTCAACAAGATATAGCATCCATTTGTGATAAAATCTCTGAATAAAATAGGTCTAGAAAAAAGTAATCCAACATAATAAAGGCCATATATGACAAACTCATGGCTAACATCATACTCAATGGTGAAAAAGTAAAAGCTATCCCATGATGAACAGGAACCAGACAAGGATGCCTACTGTCACCACTCTTATTTAACATAGTATTGGACATTCTAGCCAAAGCAATCAGGAAAGACAAATAAATAAAACAGATACAAATTGGAAAGAAAGAAGCAAAACTATCACAATTTGCACAGGGTATGATTTTTATAGAGAAAGCCCTAAAGAATCCACAAAAAATTAATAGAAATGATGAAAGAATATGGTAAAGTGACAGGGTACAAAATCAGCACACAAAAATCGGTTATGTTTCCATACATTAAGAACAAAATAGCACAAACATAAATTAAGAATACAATTCCATTTACAATTGCAACAAAAGTGTAAAACCCCTAGAAATAAATTTCACCAGAATATGTGAAAGATCTGTACACTGAAAACCAGAAGATGTTGTTCAAGGAAATCGAAGAAGACATAAAGAAATGGAAAAATGTTCCATGCATATGGATTAACATAGCTAAAATGTCCATACTTCCTAAAGCAATCTGCAGATTCAATGTAATCCCTATGAAAAGCCCAATGACATTGTTCACAAAAAAAGAACAAAGAATCCTAAAATTTATATGGAACTAAAAAAGGCCCCAACTAGCCAAAAGAATCTTGAGAAAAAAGAACAAAGCTGGAGGTATCACATTCCCTGATTTTCAATTATACTGCAAATCTATAGTAATCAGACAGCATTGTAGTGGCACAAAAACAGACACGTGGATCAATAAAACAGAATCAAGAGCCCAGAAATAAACCCCTGCATCTATGGGCAGCTAACTTTCCACAAGGGAAGGGAGCCAAGAACACAAAATGGAGGAAGAAAAGTCTGTTCAATAAATCATGCTGGGAAAACTGGATGGTCACATGCAAAAGAATGAAAGTAGACCACTATCTTACAGCATACACAAAAATTGACTCAAAATGGATTAAAAACTTGAGTGTAAGACTTGAAATGATAAAACTTCTAGAAGAAAGCATAGGCAATATGCTCTTTGACATGAGTCTTAGCAGCATCTTTTTGAATACAATGTCTCACCGGGCAAAGGAAGCAAAAGAAAGAATAAACAAATGGGACTACACCACCTAAAAACTTCTGCACATCAAAGAAAACCCTCAACAAAACAAACAGACAATTTAATAATTGGGAGAATATATTTTCAAATAATATACATGATAAAGGATTAATATCCAAAATATGTAAAGAACTCATACAACTCAACAAGAACCAAAAAATGAACAACCCAATAAAAGAATGAGCAGAGGGAGGCCGGCCCAGTGGCACAGCAATTAAGTTCGCATGATCTGTTTTGGAGGCCCAGGTGTGGACCTCTGCACCACTTGTCAAGCCATGCTATGGTAGGTGTCCTACACATAAAGTAGAGTAGCAGGAGAACAGATGTTAGCTCAGGCTCAGTCTTCCTCAGCAAAAAAGAGGAGGATTGGCTGCAGATGTTAGTTCAGGGTTAATTTTCCTTAAAAAAAAAAAAAAACATAGATGAGTAGAGGATTTGAAAAGACATTTTTCCAAAGAAGATATACAGATGGCCAACAGACACATGAAAAGATGTTCAACATCACTAATTATTAGGGAAATACAAATCAAAATTACCATGTGATATCATCTTGTGCCCATCAGAATGGCTACAATTAACAAGACATGAAATAACCAATATTGGATTGGATGTGGAGAAAAGAGAACCCTCATATGCTGCTGATGGGAATATAAACTGGTGCAGTCACTATGGAAAACAATATGGAGATTCTTCAAAAATTCAGAATAGAACTACCACATGTTCCAGCTATTCCACTTCTAGTTATTCATCCAAACAATACAAAACACTGTGTCAAAAAGATATTTGCACTCCTATGTTCATTGCAGCACTATTTATAGTAGCCAAGATTTACAACCTAAGTGCCCATCAATGAGTGAATGGATAAAAGAGATGTGGTGTACGTATACAATGGAATACTACTCAGCCATAACAAACAACGAAATCCAGTCATTGGTGACAACATGGATGGACCCTCAGGGTATTATTCTAAGTGAAATAAGTTAGATGGTGAAAGCCAAATGTCATACGATTTCATTCATAAGTGGAAGATAAAAACAATAACAACAACAGCAAACAAACACATAAATACTGAGATTAGATTGGTGCGTACCAGAGGGGAAGGTGGGAGAGGACACAGCCAAAAGGGTAATAGGACACATGGGTATGCTGAAGGATGGCAATTAGGCTTTGAGTGGTGAAAACAATTTAAACTACAACGAAGTTGAAATACAATACTGTACACCTAAAACTTATATCATATTATAAACCAATGTTACCTCAATAAAAAGAAGAAAGAAATAATAGAAATTAATGATATCAATTTTTGGTGTGCATCCTTTAGGTGTTAATCAACAGTTAAATAACATTTAACATCCCCATGATATTTTAATTTTATAAAAACCTTATACTATTATTCATAACGTCCCAAGAGCCTCTTCCTTTCTACATTTAAAGACTTTTCCAATCTAGCAAGAGTGATAATACTCGAGAGACAGGCCATAAATTACCGGTTTAAAATTCTCTTGGAAGTAGCAGTTAAGACTTAGTAATCAAAAACAAAGTAAAAGTCCTTATCAAGCAGGAATCATTTACTATTATTAAATAAATAATTACATATCAAAATTACTTAATTTTCACAGATATCTGATTGCATACATTTCCTTTTCCTAAATCGAAGTTGAAAAACTCTAATAAAATAACTTATAGGATAGCAGATATAAGTAAATCTTTTTCCATGTCACTCATAAGGAGATAAACAGGTTAGTAGTTAATTTGGAAGATGATGGCTAGTATAATAAATAGGAGAAAATAAATATGCAGACCATTAGTAATTTGCTGCTGTTTTATGCACTATATTTATAATCACTGCCTGAAAAAACTTATATATACTTGAATTGGTCATTCATAAGCTCATTTGTCTAATCCAAGAGTGAAACATAAAGATTGCATTCATACAAGATTGAATATGACAAAAGTACAGGAAATATGAGAGTTCCTATTACATCACTGTTTTAGTAGTTCTCAGTACTTAGTATCTTTTATCCTCATTTCCTTGTCAGTCATAATGAACAAGTTTAACTAGATGCCTCTTAATCGATTCAGATTCTGACATATTATATGTAGAAGTCTGATTCATGGAATAAGGCATTTTCTTTACTCCATTAGTTTATGTGGAGATAATATGGCAAGAAAGCAGATACCTTAAAGCCAAATACTCAGCTCTATAAGTAGATCCCCCAGAATGACCATCTTGGTAAGATTCTGGAAAACAAACACTGAATGAGAGTAACTCTAACCAGATGATAATAGTTCAGCAGGAAAAAAAAATTATTAAACATATAAATGTTTAACCTCAAAATCAAAAATTAACTTTCTGATATTTATTTCCCAGTCCTAGGGGGGAAAGATAAGTGTAACTTTTCCTTCTGATTCCTGTACCACCACCATCCACTTCCTGCTGCCTTGACATGTTACTTGTCTGACTCAGTGACTTTACTATTTCATTAAGAGAATATATTCTAGCATAACCCTTCTGCCCTTTTTTCTCATGCATTCCTTTTTTTTCCAGCATGTTCTTGTTCTGTTTTTTCCACCTGCTAATCTTGTATTCATTCTCCAAATCTCAAGTCATACACTAATCTTCTATGTACTTTCAATTACCTCTACAGCAGACTTAGGTGCTTCTTCTTTTGCGCTCTGAAAGACATTTTAATGTACTTTCATCTGTATAATAGTATGTTACATACAATGCAATGCCTCTTTCAGTGTCGTATATTTCCCTACTCTCATTTTATTCTAAAACTGATGCTTAACAGTTTGCTGAAATCCGCCTAATCCCAGGTCATCCAAAATCAAAGGCTTTACAACTAATGGTGGAACCAACAGCATCCACGAGGTGATCTACCCTGGGATCCCCTTCCTTTGTTGGCAGTTCAAATTAGTAATATTGCTCATACAAAGACCAAAAGAACAGCTGTTAGATTAGTCTTCAACAAAGCGTCAAGTACAGATTTTATCAATCCTTTGAAGACAGTCATTAATTATCCTTTGTGAGTATTACAATTTTAACTTAATAGTATTTACACATTGCTTTTTTCGATGGTGGGAATGACTTTCATCCCATTTTAAGAGGCTAATTTAGAAATTATTAACATGCCTTAATCCACCTCAAATCTACTTTTATTTTCATTCAGACATTTATTTCACAGTTGTATTTTAGTCACATAGAAACAGTGGGTAGCCAACTGGTGCAAAAACTTTCTACAAAAAAAAATGGAAAGTTATACGAGTAATGGTAAGAAAGACACATTTTTAAAACTATGATAGAACACATAAGGGAAAGAATGATGAACTAGAAGAAATACCATATAAAGATGTCAATACTTACAGTAAATCTAAACAAACTAAATCATAGAAACAGATTGTCAGAATGGATTTTAAAAATTGGCTGTATGTACTATTTACCAGACATGTTTAAATATAAGTGTACAAGAATATTGTAAGTGCAGAGGTAGGAAAAGATCTATTTCAACAGTAACCATAGAAAGAGGTATGTGGCTATATTAATATGAGACATGGAAGATGAGAAGCACTACTAAAAATAAAGAAAAAGGCTTCACCGTGATAAATAGCTTAATCTTTCACAACAATACAAGTTATTAAAATGTAACACCTACTGATAAATCCTACACATAAAGTAAAAGCAGGCAAAAAGGAAATCCAAAGTATGCAAATCTATTGCCATCATAGGATATTTTTAAAGATCTATTTCTATATTATGAAAAAGATGACAACATAGATAATGAGTATATAAATGATCTGAAGATCACTATTTTAAAATCTAACTAGTTATACATTTACATATATATATAATATATTTGTATGGTATGTATACATATATAAAACAATGGGGAATACACATTTTTCCAGTTTATATAGAATAGTTAATGAAATTGATCATATAAGCTGGGGAAGAAACTCAGACTTAGTATGTGAAAACATTCAAATCATGAAGAGTATATTAGCAGGTTTGGCTAGAATAATGCTAGAAATCATCAACTAATATGTATAACTAACTAAAAATACTCTAAATTTTGAAAATTAAGCAATACAGTTCTAAATGATTCAGAGTCAACTAATAATCATACATACACTTTCTTCTCAAAAATTCCAATTTTTAGGTATATATGCCACAAAAATGTATAAAATGTAAACCAAATGGCATATACAAGAATATTTATGACAGCACTAGTAGAAATGGCCAAATAATTATGAACAATCCAAATGTCCATCAATCATTAAGTAAAAAGATAATCAGCAGTACTGTCATGCAATGGATACTATACAGCAATGGAAATAACAAAAAACTGCTACTTAAAAGACAAAAGCAAATTAATACTCGCTATATGATTTTGATAGAGAAACAAGAAAAACTAATCTTAGGTGAAAAGAAGTAAGGATAGTAGTTCATTCAGTAGGGGAAACTCACTAAAAGGTTAGGAAATTGAATTTCTTCCTTGTAACCTGTGATATTCTATATCAATATCTAGGTAGTAGGTACATTGGTAAATTCACTTTGTGACAATTTTCTGGCTAATTATGAAATTTTGATCTGTTCTTTCAGGATATATGCATTTTTCTCACCCATTTCATACTTAAATTAAAAGTATGTTTTACAAAAGATATTTATAAATTCTAGGAATCAAATAGGGGGAAAAAAACAGAAGAAATGCCCAGAGGTGCTATAACAGTGTGGCAAGGAAAAGCATCTCTGAGACATGACACTGAAGACAAAGTCTCCATCAGGAGTGAGAAGCAAGCCTTAGGGTGTCACAGGGAATGGTGCTCCAGGAGAGGAACAGAGGTGACACAAAGTAGAAAGGTGCTGAGGTGGGAACACATTTGGCAGCATCAAAAAATGCCTGAAGGCCAATGTACTACAACAGAGTGTGCATGGAACAAAGTGATAGGAGCAAAGGTCAGCAGCAGTATGAACTTGCATGGTCCTATGGGGCAAACAACAGATTAGGATTTATTCTAAATGGGATGAAAAGCCAGAGAGAAATTTTTAACAAGGAGGTGTCATAATCTGATGTGTTTCAAAAAACAAATCACTCTGGCTACTGAGTGGACAATAGACAAAAGAGTTATGAAAAGAAGAGTAGAAGCACATAGACTGATGAGGAGGTATTTCATCCACAATGACACATTTCCTCTTTAAAACTTCAAGAGCACCATCCTAAATATGCATTTCTACCATCCAAGTTATTTCACTTAGAATGTCCCCTATCATTTCCTCTGCTAAAGAAAATTTAACTTACCCACCAAAGCTTCCATCTTCAGTTTTTAAAATATTTGTCAAACAGAAAACTCAAATTTAAAAGCCAGATTTCTATGAGGCCCAAATAAAAACTATACTACTTCTTCTTCAATTTTATGTCATTTCTTTTATAAAATATGTATGACACTTGTCAAAACCTTCATGGGAATAATATGCCTGGGCAAATTAACTTCCTTTCAATGTTGATATCATTGTGTTTCTTTTTTAGATATAAAGCTAATATTACAAAATTATCAAGAATTCATCATGACCAACCAATGAAACCTCTAGATCCAACAGTCTTCTGGATCAAGTTTGTCATGAACCACCAAGAAACCAAACACCTGTAGCCAGCCTCTCCTGACCTCACCTGGTTCCAATACCAATCTCTGCATGTGTTTGGGTTCCTGTTGACTTGTGTGGCAAGTGCTATATTTATCATCACAAAATCTTGTCTGTTTTATTTCCAGAAGTTATCCAAAACAAGAAGGAGCACTAATGAGGGGTATTCAAGATGACAGTGTAGGAAGAATCTGAATTTATCGCCTCCCATAAAGACAACAAGTATACAGTTACATCTGGATCAATTACCCCTGAAAAGAAACTGAGAGCCAAAGGAACATCTCCACAATGAAGGATGAAAAGGAGTGCATCGTGATGGGTAGGAGAGATAGAGAAATGCTTTCACCAAATACCCCAAACCTGGCAATGTGGCACACAATACAGTCATGCACCACATATCAATGTTTAGTCAACAGCAGACTGCATGTACTATGATATTCCCATGAGATTAGTACCATATAGCTGAGGGTGTAGTAGGCTATGCCATCTAGGTTTTTTAAGTACACTTTACAATGTTCTCACAACAACAAAATTACCTAAAGAATTATTTTTTAGAATTTATCCTCATCTGAAGTGACACAAAATTATAGGGAGGGATATTAACAAGATGGGCACGTCCCCTGGAGGAGCAAGCATTTTTGCATCCCACAGCAGGAACCTCAGCCCCTGGTATGTGCATCAGAGAAATGAGCTCCCAAATCTTCTGGCTTAGAAAGCTAATGGGGCTGACAACCAAGTGGAATGGAGAGTCCTCTCTTAATAAGATTGTGTAGGATCTCACTATCACAGACACCCAGCAAAATAACAGTAGTTTGATAAGTGCTAATAGCCTATGTGAAGGAGAGTCATTTGTGAATCTAAAAGCATTGGTTGGAGGGGCTTGACAGACAAATCCTCCCTGGGATCGGAGATGCTAGCACACACCATTGTTGTGCTCCCATATAACAAAACAGAATAGATGGCAGTGATCAGATTCAGGAGCAAGAAGTTGTGGCATATCTCACAGGCTTGCTGAATCCAGAGAGATATGGCAGTTGCAGCACTCCCTTACTGTCTTTCTGGTGTTGGAAGGTGTGAACACAAGGCATTCTCCTTCTCCCTACCTCAAGTCTAAGAGAAAGGCAGCTGTGCTGCCCTCTCTGCCTGGCTGGGGCTGGAGAGTGTGATCAGTCAAAATTCTCCCACTCCTAAACTAAAACCATTCTCCCACTCCTAACCTAAAACTGAAGCAAGAGCTCTGACAAGGCACTTTCCTGTTGTACTGTGGTCACCTGCATACAAGTCATTTTTCCTCACTGCTTTTTCTGAAGCAAGAGAGCAAGCCCCTGTTAACTACACTCTCAAGCTGCCTAGTGAATGCCAACAGAATCGTGCAATCCACATAGGGGACACACCTTGATTGCCTGGCCCTGGACATGTAGTGGGCTGGAGTTACTGAACTCCATGGCACTGTAACAATTGGAATGACAATTCTTGGCAGGTCACCAGCCCCAGGGCACTGTACAGAAAGCAGACTGAAACACAAGCCCAAACTTCCTGTGGAAAAGGCTTATTTACCTAGTTTGGAGCATCACCTTGAGGGACAGGCTTCAGGTTTCCAACACATCTAGATGCTAAGGAGGCACTTCCTGGGAACTCCAACAGAGAGACACCAAGCCTGTGCACATCCTTGACCTCACTACACTTTAAGGAGACTCCCCAAAAAGGAGCTAATACACTCATCAGGAGCCCCACTATTTGCAGCTATTGCGAGGGGGCCACTTCAAGGTCTCCTAGTCTGGAGGCCAGCAGGCATTATGACTGTGGCTCCATAGGACTTTATATAATTTGCATTCTTTCAAAGCTGCTGCCTGAAGGTCTGGCTTCTAATCATCCTGAAACTAGATGCTCAATGAGATTCTACCCCTTGGAACACTGAACGTCTAGGCACACCCTCAACAAGAGGGGCTTATGAAGTATAAGTCAGGAGGTTTACATAACCATAGAAGTTTGAGGGATGCCAAGAGCTAGTGTAAAGTTAAACAAGAAAGAGCATCACCTACACAAGGACACTCCATCAAGACTGAGAGATGTAGCAGTTTCCCCTAATACATAGAAACAAATACAGAAAGCCAAACAAAATGAAAAATCAAAGACACATGCTCCAAACAAAGAAATAAAACAAACTCTCAGAAAAAAAGATCTTAATGGTACAAGATAGGTAATCTACCTGATAAAGAATGAAAAGTAATGGTCATTAGGATGCTCACTAAACTCAGGAGAACAATGGATGAACACAGCAAAGATATCAACAATGAACTAGAAAATAATAGAAAGAACCAATCAGAGCTGAATAATATCATAAGTGAAATGAAAAATACACTACAGGGATCCAACAATAGATTAAATGATCCTAAAACAGAAGTCAGTGGGCTGAAAAACAGCATTGTGAAAATCACCTATTGAAAACAGCAAAATGAAAAAAGAATTTAAGGTACTTCTGGGGCAATATCCAACATACTACTATTTGCTTAAAGTGGTCACAAAATGAGAAGAAAGACAGAAAGGGACAGAAAAATTGTGTAAGAAAATAATGCCTGAAAACTTCCCTAACCTGGAAATGACAGCAAAATCCAGGAAGCAGAGTCTTAAATGAGAAAAACCCAAAGACATCCACAAGACACATTATCATTAAAATGTCAAAACATAAAGAAAGAGAGAAGCTTAAAAGCAACAAGAACAACACAACTAGTCATATACAAGGGAACTCCCATAAGATTCTCAGCTTATTGTTAAGCAGAAACTTTACAGGCTGGAAGAGATTGGCGTGATATATTCAAAGTACTGAAAAGAAAAAGCTTACAACCAAGAATATTTTAATGATGAAGTTTTCATTCAGAATTGAAGGAGAGGTAAAGAGTTTCTCAGACAAGGCAAAACTAAGAGTTCACCACCACAAAACCAGCCTTACAAGAAATGTTAAAGAGGCTTCTTTAACAGTAAAGAAAATCTCATAGCTATAAATTGTATATATATATACACACACACATATATATATATACAGATATGTACACACACACATATATATATATACATGTAGATATACATATACAGGAAAGGAAAAACATCACTGGTAAAAGCAATTACATAGTAAAAGTAGTGGATATACCAGCTATAAAACTACTGAGAAGGTTAAAAGACAAAAGTAGTAATATAAATAATAAGCACACTAAGTAGGTAAGGGATGCACAAAATAAAAATGGTAAAAAATGATAACAAAAACATAAACCATGGGTTGGATGAGTAAGAATGTGGAAGTTTTAGACTGCACTTGAAATTAAGTGACTCTCAACTTAAAATAAACTGCTGTATATATAGATTATTATATATAAACCTCCTGGTAACCATAAGCAAAATCATATAATAGATACACACAAAATAGAGAGGAAGCTCAACATAAAACTAAAAAAATGTATCAAAACACAGGGGAAGAGATCGAGAAAAAGGGAAAAGAATACAGAAGAACTGCAAAAACAACCAGAAAACAATTAACAAAACGTCAATAAGTATATATCTATCAATAATGACTTTAAATGTCAATTGGCCAAATTTTCCAATCAACAGACATGGGGTGGCTGAATGGATAAAAACACAAGACCCATCTTTATGCTATTTACAAGACACTGACTTCAGATCTAGAGAAAAACACAAACTGAAGGGAAAAGGATGGCAAATGATATTCTATGCAAAGGGAAAAGAAAGGAAACCTGGAATATCAATATTTATGTTAGACAAAAGGGATTTTAAACAAAGATTGGAACAAAAGATAAAGGATGGCATTACATAATGACACAGGGGTCAATCCAACAAGATAGTATAACATTTGTAAATATTTATGGACCCAAATAACTGCATTTATATATGTAAGTTATCAGAAATAAAGAGAAAAATTGACAGTAAAACAATAATAGTAAGGGACATTAATACCCCACTTACATCAAAAGATGAACCATCCAGACAGAAAATCAATCAGGAAATATTGACCTTAAACAACACACTATACCAGATTGAGATATAGAGATATAGAACATTCTATTCAAAAACTGCAGAATACGCATTATTTTCAAGTGTACATAGAACATTCTCCAGGATAGATCACCTGTTAGATCACAAAACAAGTCTCAGTAAATTTAAGATTTAAATCTTATGAAGTAGTTTTTCTGATCACAATGGTAGGAATCTAGAAGTCAATTGCAAGAAGAAACTAGAAAAACACAGATCTATGAGGACTAAACAATATGCTACTAAACAAATAATGCATCAATCAAGAAATCAAAGAGAAAATAAAAATATACCTTGAGACAAATGAAAACAGAAGCACAATTCTCCAAAATCTATGGGACACAGCAAAAGCAATTATATGATAGAAGTTCATAGCAATTCAGGCCTACCTCAAGAAATAAGAAAAATCTCAAATAAACAACCTAAATTTACACCTAAAAGAGGTAGAAAATGGATAACTAACAAACCCCAAAGTTGGTAAAAGGAAGGACACAATGAAAGATCAGAACATAAATAGATAAAATAAAGATGAAAAAACAATAGAAAAGATCAATGAAAGAAGAGATGTTTTTTTGATGAGAGGAACAAGATTGACAAACGTTTGTAGAGACTCATCAAGTAAAAAAGAAAGGACACAAATAAATAAAATTAAAAATAAAAGAGTTGAAGTTACCACCACTGATGCCATAATAAATACATAAATAAATAAAAAGAAACATAAAGACTACTACAAACAATTATACCCCCCAAAATCAAAAGACCTAGAATAAGTTGATAATTACCAAGAAATTCAGAGTTTTCCAAGATTGAATCAAGAAGATATAGAAAATCTGAGTAGAATGATTGCTAGTAAGGGAATTTAATTACTAAGTCACATCTTCCAAAAAATAAAAGTCAAGGTTTTACTGTTCAATTCTTCCAAACATTTAAAGAAGCATTAATACCAATCCTTTTCAAATTATTCACAAAAGATGAAGAGGAAGAAATGCTTCCAAGCTCATTATACAAGACCAAATTACCCTGACATCCAAACTAGACAAATACACAAAAAAATTACAGGCCAAAATCTCTAATAAACAGACACAAAAATCTCCAGCAAAATATTAGCAAATCAAGTTCAACAAGATATTAAAGAGATCATACACCATGATCAAATAGGATTCATGCAAAGATGGTTCACCATCCGCATATCAATCAACATGATACACCACATTTTCAAAGGATAAAAATCATATGATCTTCCCAGTAAGGATGAAGTCCCCTGATCTGAGGTTTCAGAGTATATCAATAGCACACACGTGCCAGTGCCAGCAAACAGAAGCTGTAACATACACTCTGCCATTAGTGGCAGGTGGCTCACACATTCTGAGGCCTCAGTACACAGAGTGAAGCAAGTTACCTGGTCCCCTCCCTCTGTTCTGGAAGTGGCACCAGTCTTTCCAGCAACTGGGACTACATCCAAGGTGTAAATTTCCTCAGTATATGTGGCATGCCCCAACTTGAGGTCTCAAAAAGCACATCAGCTGGCACAAGTGACCAGAGACAACAGGGCAAGGTCCTGCAACCTGAGGCTTCAGAAACCACAGCAAAATCTGAAATTGAGACCTAAGTGGAAGCATCTGACACTGGCTCTACAACAAGTGGGGACTTTGTAAAAGAACCTGGGCCCCTAACAGCAACAGCAAGACCTCTGAACACAGGGCCCCTAGCAACAGTGCTTCCAGAACACCCAGGAAACCCAGGAGCAGCAGGGAAGATAGTGCATAGGGCAGTGGCACCTGAGCCTGTGGAGAGCCTGCAGAGGGTAAGAGGGGGACCACAAGACCCAAGTGACTCTGGAAGCCAGAGAAGTGCTCACAGCCTGGTGACCCAAGTGGCAACACCTGAGATTTCAGCAATATTGAAAACAGCAAGGGATCAACAACCTCAGAGACACAAGCTACACAAGGAGTGTATTGATGATGCCTTGAGCAGAGGCAGAGGAGTGTGCAAAGCGCAGACTGTCAAATGCAACCAGAAGCAACTCAGAATGAAGGTTGCCAGAGCTGTACACAAATAAGAAAGGTGGTTACTACCACAAATGCACAGGCAGAGGATCAATTAATTAAACACCATGAAGGAACTACTGTAACAGAACAGAACAGAAGGAAAATGACAGCTCTCCAGAAATCAAACTCGAAGTCACAGAAAATTACAATCTGAATGAGAGAGAATTCAAAATGGCTGTCATAAAGAAACTCAATGAGTTACAAGAAAACTCTGAAAGACAGTTCAATTAGCTTAGGAATAATGTTAATAAACAGAAGGAATAGTTCACCAAAGAGACTGAAACTCTAAAACAAAGAAAATCAGACAGAAATTCTGGAGATGAAGAATGCAATTAATGAAATAAAAAATAAGGTATAAAGCACAAAAAATCGAGCAGACCTTATGGAACAGAGAATCAGTGAGGTGGAAGATAGAGACTTCTTAATGACCTAGGGAGAAGAGGAGAGAGAACTAAGATTTTTTACAAAATGAAGAAAGTAAATAAGAAATATTTGACTCAGGAAAATTAACAAGAGGATTATAGGTATCCCAGAGGGGGAAAAGAAGGAGAAAGGAAGAGAGAGCTTATTTGAAGAAATAATAGCTGAGAACTTCCCAAACTTGGCGGGGGGGGGGGGGGAATTGATATACAAGTATAGGAAGCTAATAGAACTCCTAACTAACATCACTGCAAAAATGCTTCTCCAAGGCATATAATAGCAAAGCTGTCAAAAGTCAATGAAAATGAAAAAATATTATGGGCAGCAAGAGAGAAGAAAAAATCCCACAACAAACCCCATTAAGCTCTTTGCACATTTCTCAGCAGAAACACTAGAGGCTAGGAGAGAATGGAATGAAATATTCAAAGTACTGAAGGATAAAATCTATCAGCCAAGAATACTTTATCCAGCAACTGGCCTGGTGACATAGTGATTAAGTTTGTGCACTCTGCTTCAGAGGCCCAAACTATGCCAGTTCATATCCTAGGCCAGGCATATGCACCATATATTGGGTTGCACTATGGCAGGTGACCCACATGTAAAGTAGAGGAAGATGAGCACAGATGTTAGCTCAGTGCTAAGCTTCCTCAAAATAAATAAATAAATAAATAAGATAGTCTATCCAGTGAAATTATTCTTCAAATATGTTGGAGAAATAAAAGCTTTAACAGACAATAAAAAGCTAAGTAAATTCATCACCAGTGATCTGTGTTACAAAAAAAAATGTTTAAGGGAGCTTTCCTACCTGAAACAAAAGGCAAAGAATTACAAGCTTTGAGCAAGGAGAAAAATAGACAGACAAAATCAGAAAAATTGCAGCTCTATATCAGAAGAAGTTAGAAAGAACTTCATTATAGAAAACGATAAAGGGAAAAAAGCATAAAATAATGATAAACTTTTCAATTTGGTCACAAACACAACACAAAAAGAATAATTTATGACAACAAAAACATCGAATAGGAAGAGGAAGGGGATAGACTCTGCATAAGCTAATAGAGATAAGAAGCTATCAGAAAAGGGACTATGTCATCTATAAGATCTTTTATACAAGCTGCATGGTAAACAGAATTCAGAGGAGAACACAAATCATAAATAGAGATA
Organism: Equus asinus; assembly: GCF_041296235.1. Taxonomy (NCBI): domain Eukaryota; kingdom Metazoa; phylum Chordata; class Mammalia; order Perissodactyla; family Equidae; genus Equus; species Equus asinus. The sequence goes on from NC_091792.1 coordinate 108,479,652, forward strand.
AAATTCAGAAAATCATCAGAGAAAACCACCACACTGAAATGGCAATGAGAAATACAAGGGAAAAGAAACAACGGAAAAATAGTACAACCAGAAAACAAGATATAAAATAGCAGGATAAAACCCTCATATAACAATAATCACTCTAAATGGAAATGGATTGAATTCACCAATCAAAAGATAAAGAGTGGCTCAATTGATTAAAAAACAAGACTCAACATTATGCTGCCTCCAGGAAACTCATCTTGGCTCTAAAGACAAACATAGGCTTAGAGTTAAGGGATGGAAAATGATATTCTAGGTCAATAGCAAGCAAAAGAAAGCAGGTGTAGTCATACCTATATCAGACAAAGCAAACTTCAAGATAAAAAAAGCAAAACAAGTGACAAAGATGACTATTATATATTGATAAAAGGGGCATTTCACCAAGAAGACATAACACTTATTAAGATATACACACCTAATACAGGAGGACCAAATCATATAAAGCAACAATTAACAGATCTAAAGGGATAAACTGACAACAACACATTAGTAGTAGGGGACTGCAACACCCCACTTATTTCAATGGATAGGTCACCCAGACCAAAAGTCCACATGGAAACACTGGCCTTAACTGAAACACTAGACTAGGTGAAATTAAGAGAGATATATAGAACATTCTATCCAAAAACAGAAGAATACACATTATTCTCAAGTGCATATGGAACTTTCTCACAGATAGACCATATGATGGTAAACAAAGCAAGCCTCAATAAATTTAAGGTAATTGAAATTGTATTCACCATCTTTTCTGACCACAGTGCTATGAAACCAGAAATCAACCACAAGAAAAAAGCTGAGAAGGTCACAAATATATGAAGCATAAGCAACATGCTCCTTAACAACTGTTGGAATAATGAAAAAACAAAAGGCTAAATCAAAAAAATGCCTACAGACTATTGAAAATGAAAATACAATGGACCAAAATATATGAAATGCGTTGAAGTAATTCTAAGAGGGAAATTTATAGCAATACAAGCATACCCCAATAACAAAGTAAAATCTTAAATCAACAAGCCTACCCTATAGCTAAAAGAACTAGAAAAAGAAAAACAAAGTCCAAAGTTAGTAGAAAGAAAGAAATAATAAAAATCAGAGCAGAAATAAACAAAATAGAGATTAAGAAACAATAGAAAGGGTCAATGAAACTAAGAGCTGGTTCTTTGAGAAGATAAACAGAATTGACAAACCTTTAGCCAGACTCACTATGAAAAAAAGACAGAAGACTCAAATAAATAAAATCAGAAATGAAAGAGGAGATACTACAATGGACACCACAGAAAAACACAGGATTATAAAAGAATACTATGAAAAACTACATGCTAACAAACAGGATAACTTGGAAGAAAAGGATAAATTCCAAGAATAATACAACCTACCCAAACTGAATTAAGAGGAAATATAAAATCTGAAAAGACCAAAAATAAGCAAACTGATTGAAATAGTAAAAAACTTCCAAAAAACAAAAATCAAGGAGAAGACTCCTCTGGTGAATTCTACCAAACATTCAAAGATTTAATTCCAATCTTTGTCAAACTATTCTGAAAAATTAAAGAGGTTGAGGCACTTTGTAACTCATTTTACAAGGACAACAATACCGTGATATACAAACACAAAAGGATAACACAAAAAAGGAAATTACCTGGCAATACTGATGAGCAACATAGACGCAAAAATTCTCAACAAAATATTTACAAATCAAATACAACAACATATTACACAAATCATGAATTACAATCAAGGGGAGTGTATTCTATGGATGCAGGGATGGTTCAACCTCTGCAAATCAGTCAATGTGATAAATCACATTAGCCAAATGAAGAATAAAAATCACATGATCATCTTAATAGATACAGAGAAAGCATTTGACAAGATCCAACACCCATATATGATAAAAACTCTGAATAAAATGGACATAGAAGTCAAGCATTAACATAATAAAGGTGAGATGTGAAAAATCCCCAGCCAACAGCATAGTAAATGCAGAAAAACTGAAGACTATTTCTCTGAGAACAGAAGCAAAATGAAGATGTCCACACTTGTCATTTTTATTCAAAATAATATTGGAAGTTCTAGCCAGAGCGATTAGGCAAGAAAAAGAAATAAAAGGGATCCAAATTAGAAATGTAGAAGTGAAACTGTCACTATTTGCTAATGAAATGATTTTATATATAGAAAACACTAAAGAATCTACCAGAAAAATTATTAGGGATAATCAACAAATACAGGAAAGTTGCAGCATACAAAATCAACATAAAATAACCAGTTGTGTTTCTACACACTAACACTAAACTATCAGAAAGAGTAGTCAAGGATACAATACCATTTACAATTGCAACAAAAGAATAAAATACCTAGAAATAAATGTAACCAAGGATGTGAAAGATCTATACTCTGAAGACTGTAAGGCACTGTTGAAAGAAATTGAAAAAGACATAAAGAAATGGAAAGATATTTTGTGCTCATGGACTAGAAGAATAAACATAGTTAAAGCATCCATATTACCTAAGGCACACTGTAGATTCAATGAAATCCCAATCAGAATCCCAATGACATTCTTCATGAAATTAAAAGAAAGAATCCTAAAATTTATACACAACAACAAAAGACCCCAAATAGCCAAAACAAACCTGAGAGAAAAGAACTAGGCTGGAAGTATTATCCTCTGGAATTCAAAGTATGCTACAAAGCTACAATAATGTAACCAGCATGGCAGTGGAAGAACAACAGACAGATAAGTGGAAAAGAATTGACAGCGCAGAAAGAAACCACACATCCATGGACAGCTAATCTTTGTCAAAGATGCAAGGACATACAACACAGAAAGGAAAGACTCCTCAACAAATGGTGCTGGGAAAATTGGACAGCTACATGTGAAAGAATGAAACTGGACCACTATCTTACAATATATACAAAATAAATTCAAAGTGGATTAAATACTTGAAGGTATGTCCTGAAACTAAACAGCTCCTAGAAGAACACATAGGCAGCACCTTCTTTGACATCAGTCTTAGTAATGATTTTTGGACCTGACTCCTTAGGCAATAGCAATAAGAGAAAAACATAAACAAAAGGAACCACATCAAACTAAAAAGATTTGGAAACTTAAAGAAACCATCAACAAAACAAAAAGGCAACCTACTGAATGGGAGAAGATATTTGTAAATCACGTATTTGATATGGAATTAAAGTTCAAAATATATAAGGAACTTATACAACTTAACATCAAAAAAAAAAAAAAAAAACATGAGGTGATGCCAACATCAAAGTGGAGTGCACTTGCCTGGGACTCTCTCCCCTCCAACACAGAAAGAAAATGGGCATCCATATCCATACTCCAACAGAGGATATCCTAACACAACACAAAAATGTCAAAGAGACACGCAGCCACATGATGGAGGGCAGAGAGCCTGGAACCCCCCTCAGAGGATCTGGAAAGGGGTAAGAGAGAACTGCTCTCCCTCCCCTAAAGTCTGCGATCACTGACTGTGGGAGGATCTGTGAAGAAAGGAACAGAAAGAGGACGTTCATTTGCAGGAAGACCAAGGACTACCTAGGGCCCTTGCAGCCTAGAGGGAAGTCCTCTATTGGGGGCAAATGCTTTTGTGGGGGGTGACCTTATCAAACCCACACCCCAGGAGAACAGATAGTGAGAGTGAGAAAATCTGGAGAGCACACAGGAGAAAGTGCCCCTCCCCGCAACTGCCCAGTGCCTGCTCCACTGCCTGGGATCGAGCACAAGGTGGAGGACTCAGAATACATAACTCTCGACTCCCATCCACTGGTGATATGTGGTAATTGCAACCAAATCATATCCGAATGTGAAAGACCTAACCCACCTCCTCTAACAACATCAGACACTACATCAAATCTCAAGACCAGAGAGACAATGATAAGTACACAAAATTAAGTTCAGAGGATACAAAAATATGTAATCTAAATGACAAAGAATTCAAAATTGCCATCATCGAAAAATTCAATGAGGTCAAAGAGAATGTAGAGAAACAATTCAACGAGCTCAGGAGCTACTTCCCAAAACAGATTGAAACTATAAAGAAGAATCAATCAGAAATATTAGAGATGGAAGAGAAATAATAAAACATAGATTCTCTGAATGCTCAAGTTGACATCAGAGAGGAGTGTATCAGCATAATCAAAGATAGACATGTTGAAATACTCCAAACAGAGGAGGAGAGAGAAAGAAGACTAAAGAGAAATGAAGAAAGTCTCTGAGAACTATCCAACTCAATGAGGAAATGCAACATCAGAATTATAGATATTCAAGAAAGATAAGAAGACAATGGAGCAGAAAGCATGTTCAAAGAAATAATAACAGAGAACTTCCAAAACTTAAGGAAAGAGAGGGAAATCTGTGTGGAAGAGGGTCTCAGAGCTCCTAGATTTGTCAATGTAAAAACACCTACTGCAAGGCATATAGTAGTAAAACTGGCAAAAATGAATGACACAGAAAGAATACTAAGGGCAGAAAGGCAGAAGAAAATAACCTACAAAGGATCCCTCATCAGGCTTTCAGTGGATTTCTCTGCAGAAACTTTACAAGCTAGGAGAGAATGGAACAACATATTCAAACCTTTAAAAAGACAAAGATCTTCAGCCAAGAATACTCTATCCAGCAAAAATATCCTTCAGATATTAGGGAGAAATAAAAACTTTCCCAGACAAACAAAAGCTAAGGGAGTTTGTAGCCATGAGACCCCCACCTACAATACATCCTCAAGAAGGCCCTTATACATGAAAAAAAAAAAAAAGGAAGAAAGAGGTCACAAAACACAGAGTAGTGAGATAAATAGGTAGACAGAATCAGAATAGGATAGCAAATACTCAACTATAGTGTTAAACTAAAGGGAAGAAAAACACAAGAAACAAAGATAATCCTGTCATTTTAACCACAAACTCACAAAACAAGATAGAATAAGATATGAGAAAAACAACTTAGGAGAGAAGGAGGAAAGGGACTGATTCTCTTTGGACTAAGGAAATAAAAGGCCATTGAGAAAAGGGGCTATCTTATACACAAGATTCCGAATAGAAACCTCAGGGTAACCACTAAACAAAAAAAGCAGAACAGAGACACAAAGAATAAATAAGGAGAAAACAAAGAAACACGTCATAAAAGACTACATAATTCAATGGGTAGACCAAAACACATAGCACAAGAAACAAAGGAAATGCAGGAGAACTGGAAGACAAGTGATAAAATGACAGCATTAAGCCCTCATACATCAATAATCACACTAAATGTAAATTGATTGAATTCTCCAATAAAAAGACACAGAGTGTCTAGATGGATTAAAGAACAAGACCCAACAATATGCTGCCTCTAGGAAACACATTTCATCTCCAATGACAAACATAGACTCAGAGTGAAGGAGTAGAAGATGACACTCCAAGCTAATGGCAAACAAAAGAAAGCAAGCGTCACAATACTTGTATCAGACAAAGTAGACTTCAAGATAAGACACATAAAGAGAGCTAAAGAGGAACAGTATATAATGATCAAAGGGATACTCCACCAAGAAGAAATAACACATAAATCTCTATGCACCCAACATAGGAACACCAAAGTTCATAAAGCAACTATTAACAAACCTAAAAGAAGATATTAATAACAGAATAATAGCAGGGGACCTCAACACCCCCTTATAGCAATGGATAGATCATTCAGATAGAAAATTAACAAGGAAACAGTGGAATTCAGTGAAAAGCTAAACCAGTTGGACTTGATAGACAAATATAGAACACTCCATCCAAAAACAGTAAAATACGCATTCTTCTCAAGTGCGCGCGAAACATTCTCAAGGATAGACCATATGCTGGGAAACAAGGCAAGCCTCAATAAATTTAAGAAAATTGAAATAATTAAGAGCATCTCTTCTGATCATAATGCTATAAAGCTAGAAATTAATTACAAGAAAAAAGATGAGAAAGGGACAAAGATGTGGAGACTAAACAACATGCTATCGAACAAGCAATGGATCATTGAAGAAATTAAAGGAGAAATCAAAAAATATCTGAAGACAAGTGAAAATGATAACATACCATACCAACACATATAGGATGCAGCAAAAGCTATATTAAGATAGAAATTAATCGCAATATAGGCACACCTTAACAAAAAAGAAATATCCCAAATAAGCAACCTCAAATTACACCTAGTTAAATTAGAAAAAGAAGAACAAACAAAGCCTAAAGTCTGCAGAAGGAGAGAAATAATAAAAATCAGAGAAGAAATAAATGGTATTGAAACAAAAAAGGCAGTAGAAAGGATCAATGAAACAAAGAGCGAGTTCTTTGAGAAGATAAATAAAATATTAGTCAAATTTACAAAGAAAAGAGAGAATACTAAGATAAACAAAATGAGAAATGAAAGAGGAGAAATAACAGACATAACAGAAATACAACAGATTATAAGAGAACACTACAAAAAACTACATGCCAACAAAATGGATAATCTAGAGCAAATGGATAAATTCTTAGACTCTTAGAACCTCCCAAAGCTGAATCAAGAAGAAACAGACAATCTGAATAGACCAATCACAAGGAAAGAGATTGAAACAGGAATCAAAAGCATCTCAAAGAATAAAAGCCCAGGGCCAGACAGTTTCCCTGAGGAATTCTACCAAACTTTCAGAGAGGATTTAATACCTACCCTTCTCAAGCTATTGCAAAACTTAAGAAGGATGGAATACTTCCTAACACATTCTATGAGGCCAACATCACTCTGATACCAAAGCCTGAGAAGGACAACACAAAAAAGGAAAACTACAAGCCAATATCACTGATGAACATAGATGCAAAAATCCTCAACAAAATTTTGGCAACCCAAATTCAGCAACACAACAAAAGGATCACACATCACGATCAAGTTGGATTTACACCAGGGACACAGGGATGGTTCAGCATCCTCAAATCAATCAATGTGATACACCACATAAACAAATTGAAGAATAAAAACCACGTGATCATCTCAATGGATACAGAGAAAGCATTTGACAAGATCCAACAGCCATTTATGATAAAAACTATTAACAAAATTGGGATGGAAGGAAATTACCTCAACATAATGAAGGCCATATAAGACAAACTCACAGCCAACATCAGACTCAGTGGGCAGGAACTGAATTCCATCCCCCTGAGAACAGGAACAAGACAGGGATGCTCACTATCACCATTCTTATCCAACGTAGTACTGAAGGTTTTGGCCAGAGCAATTAGGCAAGAGAAAAGAATAAAAGGAATCCAAATAGGGAGTGAAGGGAGTGAAGAAGAGAAATTCTCACTGTTTGCAGACAACATGATCTTATATAGACAAAACCACAAAGAGTCCATCAGAAAACTATTAGAAATAATTAACAACTACAGTAAAGTTGCAGGGAACAGAATCAACTTACAAAAATCAGTTGTTTTTTTATACTCCAATAACAAACTTACAGAAAGAGAATTTAAGAATGCAGTTCCACTTACAGTCACAACTAAAAGAATATAGTACCTAGGAATAAATTTAACCAAGGAGGTGAAGGACTTATACAATGATGACTATAAGACATTACTGAAAGAAATTGATAATGACATAAAGAGATGGAAAGAGATTCCATGCACATGGATTGCAAGAATAAACATAGTTAAAAAGTCCATACTACGCAAAGTAATCTACAGATTCAATGCAATCCCAATCAGAATCCCAATGACATTCTTCACAGAAATAGAGAGAAAAATCCTAAAATTCATTTTGGGCAACAAAAAACCCTGAATTGCTAAGGCAATCCTGAGAAAAAGGAACAAAGCTGGAAGCATCACAATCCCTGACTTCAAAATGTACTACAAAACCATAGTGATCAAAATATCATGGTACTGGTATCTAAACTGGCCTACAGGTTAATGGAACAGAACTGAAAGCCCATAAGTAAAACTGCACATCTACTGACAGCTAATCTTCGAGAAAGTGGCCAAGAACATATAAGGGAGAAAAGATAATATCTTCAAAAAATGGTGTTGTTAAAACTTGACAGCCATATGCAAAAGAATTAAGGTAGACCGTTATCTCACACCATACACAAAAACAAACTCAAAATGGATCAAAGACTTGAAGATAAGTCCTGAAACTATAAAAGTCCTGGAAGATAATAGAGTTAGTACACTCTGACATGGTTCTTAAAAGGAGCTTTCTGAATACTATGTCTTCTCAGACAAGGGAAACAAAAGAAAAAATAAACAAGTGAGAGTTCATCAGACTAAAGAGCTCCTGCAAGTCAAAAGAAACTAGGATCAAAACAAAGGGACAACACAACAATTGGGAGAAAATATTTGCAAATAATTTATCTGACAAGGGGTCAATCTCCATAATATGTGAGGAACTCACACAACTGAACAATAAAAAAAAAACCACTCTATCCAAAAATGGGCAGAGGATATGAAGAGACATTTTTCCAAAGAAGATATACAGATGGTCAATAAACACATGAAAAGATGTTCAACATCACTAATCATCAGGGAAATGCAAATCAAAACTACATTAAGATGACACCTTCTGCCTGTAAAAATGGCTATAATTACTAGAACTAAAAATAACAAAAATTGGAGATGGTGTGGAGAAAAGGGAACCCTCATACACTGCTGGTGGGAATGCAAACTGGTTCAGCCACTATGGAAAACATATGGAGATTTCTCAAAAACCTAAAAATAAAACTACCATAGGACCCAGCTATCCCACTGCTTGGTATCTACCCCCAAAATTTGACATCAACAATCCAAAGTAACATATGCACCCCTATGTTCATTTCAGCATTATTCACAATGGCCAAGACACGGAAACAATCCTAGTGACCATTGTCTGATGATTGGATAAAGAATTTGTGGTATATAAATATACAATGGAATACTACTCAGCCATAAACAAGACAAATTCATCTCATTTGCAACAACATGGAAGGACCTGGAGGGAGTTATGCTAAGCGAAATAAGCCAGACTGAGAAAGAAAAACACCAGATGATTTCATTCATATGTGGAACATAAACAAACACATGGACAAAGAAAATAGTTAAGTGGTTACCAGGGAAAAGCAGGTCGGGGGAGGTCACAGCGGGTGATGGGGAGCACTTATGTGGTGACAGTCAAGAAATAATATATAGGGACCTGCTCCGTGGCCGAGTGGTTAAGTTTGCGCGCTCCGCTGTGTCCCAGGATTCAGATCCTGGGCGCGGACATGGTACCAGTCATCAGGCCACGTTGAGGCAGCGTCCCACATGCCACAACTAGAAGGACCTGCAACTAAAATATACAACTATGTACAGGGGGTTTGGAGAGATAAAGCAGAAAAAAAAAAAAAGATTGGCAACAGTTGTTAGCTAAGGTGCCAATCTTTAAAAGAAATAATATATATAACTGAAATCTCACATTGATGTAAACTATTATGAACTCAATTCAAATAAAAAATATTGAAAGTAAAAAATAATCTAGATATTTATCAAGTAGGGTTAACTAAATTGAGATACTTTTACCTAATTGAAATATTGGGCAGATGTGAAAAAGTGTGCTTACTACATTTAGTAATAATGCAGAAAATATTTGTTATGCTGCTAAGGGAAAACAAATAGAATCTATGCTACAAAAAATAAAAACAAATAAAAAATTGGCAGAGGACCTAAATAGACATTTTTCCAAAGAAAACATACAGACAGCTAATAGGCACTTGAAAAGATGCTCAACATCACTAATCATCATGCAAATAAGATCAAAACCATAATGAAATATCACATCACACTGATAAGAATGGCTACTATCAAAAAGACAGAAAGTAACAAGTGTTAGTGAGCATGGGGAAAACAGGGAATGCTTGTGCACTGTTGGTGGGAAGGTAAATTAGCGCAGGCACTATGGAAAAAAGTATGAAGGTTCCTCAAAAAATTAAAAATAGAACTACCATACAATTCAGTAATTCCACTTTTGAGTATTTATAGAAAACAAATGAAAACATTAACTTGAAAAGATATATGCACGCCTATCTTCATTGCAGCATTATTTGCAATAGCCAAAATAGGGAAGCAACCAAAGTGTTAATCAATAGATGAATGGATAAAGATGTGAGAGATATATATGCATACATTGAATATTATTCATTCTTTGAAAAGAATTCATTCTTTAAAAAGAATAAAATCTTGCCATTTTCAATAACATGGACAGAAAAGTGTATTATTACAAAAGAAATGAGTCAGACAGAAAAAGACAATGACTATATGATTTACTAATATTGTGGAATCTAAAACACAAAACAAATGAACAAACAAAACAAAACAGAAACATACTGATAGATACAAAAAACAAACTGGTGGTTGCTAGAAAGAAGGGTGTTGGGGGGGGATGTAAGATAGGTGAAATGGATCAAGAGTTACAAATTGCTAGTTATAAAATAAGTCATGGGGATGTAATAAGCAGGGAATATAGTCAAAAATATTGTATTAACTTTGTATGATGACAAATGAGAAAGACACTCATCGTGGTGATTACTTCATAATATATGCAAATATCAAATCACTATGATGTATACCTGTAACTAATATGATATTGTATATCAACTGCACTTCAATTAAAAGAAAAGAAGCTCCAGTACTAGTGGGTGCAGACAAGATCAACTATTAAATAAACTCAAACAGAAAGAGAAAATCTGAATAGAACAATAACAAACAAAAAAGATTGAATTTGTAATAAAAAAATACCTGCAAAGAAATCTCAGGCCAACATGGTTTCACCAATGCCTTTAACCAAGAATTAATATCAATTCCTCAAAAACATCCTCCAAAAAATAGAACATTTGCCAACATATTCAGTTAGGCCCTGATGTTGAAAACACACAAAGACATCACAAGAAAAGAACACTACAGACCAATATCTCTTACAAATGTTGGCACAAATGTCCTTGACAATATATGAGAAAACTAAAATCAGGAATATACAAAAGGGCTTCTATGCTAAGAAAAACTGGAATGTATTCCAGGATGCAAAGTTGTTGTAACAACTGAAAAGTCATTAATATAATACACCACTATCAATAAAATGAAGGACACAAACTGTGTGATCATATTAATAAATGTATAAAAATCATTCAACAAATTCTAATACTTTTCATGATGAAAATACAAAGTAAACTAGGGATAGAGAGAAAGTTCCTCAAATAGGTAAAAAGTTTTTCCAAAGGCCAAAGCTGATGTCATACTTGATGGTGAAACACTAAATGTTTTTTTTGCTAATATGAGGGAACAAGATGAGGAGGTCCACTCTCATCATTTCTATTCGACATTTTATTGGAGGTTGAAGCCAAGACACTTGGCAAGAACATAAAATAAAGAAATCCACATTAGAAAGGAGGCGTTAAACTACCTCTGTTGGCAGATGAAATTATTTTATATGGAGAAAATGTTTTGCAATTCACTAGAAAATATACAATAGACAATTGCAATAAACAATCTAAAATGAAATTAAGAAAACAATTCTACCACAGTCATAGTCCCTTAATAACAGGGATACCTTCTGAGAAATGCATCATTAGGCAATATTGACATTGTAAGAACATCATAGAGTGTACTGACAGAAACTTAAACTGTATAGCCTACCACACACATAGGCTATATGGTAAAATCTTATGGGATCTTATCTTATGAGATCACTGTCATACACGCAGTCCGTCATTGACTGAAATGTCAATATGCAGCTCATGACAGTACAATAGCACCAAAAGAATAAAATACTTAGGAATAAATTTGACAAAAAAATTGCCAAATTTTTACTGTGGAAATCATGAAACATTGTTGAAATATATTTTAAAAGATCTATATAAAAGGAAAGACATCTCATATTCAGGCTCAAAACACTTACTATTGCTGTAAAGGCAATTCTTCACAAATTGACATAGATTCAACACAATCTCTATCAAAATCCCAGATGACTTCTCTGCATAAACTAACAAACTAACCCTAAAATTCACATAGATATTCAAGGGAGCTAAAACTCATCAAACAATCTTGAAAAAGAGAACGTAGTTGGAGGAATTCTACTAATTAATTTCAAAGCCAACTACACATTAAACTACTCGAGAGAGTGTGAAACAGGCATACAGAAAATCAAATAAAGCAAAGAACTAGATACTAGAAGCCAGAAATATACCCACACATTGATGGTTAATTTATTTTTGACAAAGGAATGAGCACCGTTCTAAATAAATTCTTCAATAGAAACTCGTTAGCCACATGTAAGACAATGAAGTTGGACGGTCTACCTCAAACCATATAGAAAAGTTACTCAAAATGGGTCAAAAGCCTAAACGTAAAAATAAAACTATAATACTCTCATGGACAAACATAGGTAAAACTTTGTGATAGTGGATTTGGCAATGATTTCTTATGTGACACCAAAGCACAGCAACCAAATTATAAATGGAGAAACTAGACTTCATCACAATTTGAAACCTTTGTTCTATAAAGGACAACATCAAGAAAGGGAAAAGACAACCTGCATAATTGAAGATATATTTATAAATCATATATCTCATAAGGGTTTTATATTCAAAATATATTTTGAAGGGCTCTTATGATTAAATAATAAGAAGACAAATAATCCTATTAGAAACTTAACAAAGGTTCTGAATAGATTTCTCCAAGAATAATATACAAGTGTTGAAAAAGCATATGTGAAGGGTTTAACATTATTAACATCAGGGAAAACTAACACAAACCACAATGAGATATGACTTCACTAGTACTAGTATACCTATATTAGACAAAATAACAAGGGTTGTCAAGGATATGCAGAAACTGGAACAGTCATATGTTGCTAGCGTAAATGAAAAATGCTGCAGTCACTTTGGAAAATAGTATGCCACATCCTTAAAGGTGAAACATTGAGTTACCATATGACCTAGCAATTCTACTTCTAGTATAGTTGTATACGCAACAGAAAGGAAAACGTGGTCATTCAAAACGTTCATGTCAATGTTAATGACATTATTCATAACAGCCAGAAAATGCAAAAAAAGTTGATCAAGTTATGAATGAACAAAATATGGGATATCCAAATTATGGAATATTATTTGCCAATAAAAAGGAATGAAGCCCTGACATGTTACAAGGTAGATGAACTTTTAAAACGTTATGCTAAATGAAAGGAGTCACAAAAGTCCCCATATTGTAGGATTCCACTTATGGAAAATGTTCAGAATATTCAAATTTAAAGACAGAAACTAGATAGATTTTTGAATGAGGCTTTGGGGACGCTGAGATTAGGGAGTTACATCTAAAGGGTAAAAGTTTATTCATATATGATGAAAATGTTCTTCAATTGATTGTTGTGGTGGTTGCACAATTCTGTGAATATACTATGAACTATTGAATTGTGTACTTTAAAGTTCAAGAAGACTGCAGACACAATTGCCTCTCATTTGCCACTGTTCTTGACAATCTTCCAAATATAGCTGACTTACACATACAACGGCATCACCTCTTAGCAGATAACAGCACTTTTACTCTTAAAACATATATTAAACACATGTATACAAAGTCATCTATCTTTTGCTTTTTCAACTTGCTATCCAAATGCTCTGATTGTCCATATCATATATTTACTTTGAGCTGTCGGAGTTATATTTTAACTTCCTGATTGATTTCTCCTTGAAGATAAGCCTGAGCAACAGTACAAGGGATCAGCAATTTGAAAAGAAGCATTGTGTTCCATCAGGATGTCTATGAAATGGATTTCAGTTCTTATGCTGCTACTGCTGAGTTGTTACTTTAGTCCTGGAAGTGCCGGAAAGGTGCTGGTGTGGCCCACAGAATACAGCCATTGGATCAATATGAAGACAATTCTGGATGAACTTGTCCAGAGAGGTCATGAAGTGAGTGTTCTGACATCTTCCGCTTCCATTCTTGTTGATCCCAACAAACCATCTGCTATTAAATTTACAATTTATCCTGCATCTTTAACAGAACTTGAATTTGAGGGTATTTTCAGAAAACTAGCTGATGAATGGACATATCTGCTAAAAGATTCATTTTGGACACATTTTTCACTAATGCAAGAAGACTTTTGGGAACTTTCTGATTGTATCAAAAAGCTCTATAGAGGTGCAGTTTTGAACGAGAAACTTATAAGAAAACTACAAGAATCAAAGTTTGATCTTGTTTTCGCAGATGCCATTGGACTGTGTAATGTGCTGCTGGCTGAGCTACTGAAAATACTGTTAGCATACAGTCTCCGCTTCATTCCAGGCTATACAATTGAAAGGTATAGCGGAGGACTTCCATTCCCACCATCTTATGTACCTATGGTTATGTCAGAATTAAGTGATCAAACGACATTCATGGAGAAGGTAAAAAATATGATATATGTGCTTTATTTTGACTTTTGGTTCCAAACATTTAATGAGAAGAACTTGGATCAGTTTTACAGTGAAGTACTAGGTAAGTCGTGCTTTTAGTTGGTAGCTTGAAGTGCTAATTTTCTTAGTGCCTTGGGAGGTGAGTTTCTATAAAGGCAGAGGAATTTGTCTTTTATAATTGAAATGTTGAAATAAAAATACACAATTATCTCCCAAACTAACAAATTTTATGGAAATGCTTAAATTATAGGGTCAGTTAGAATGCCGTGGTCCATTACTAGTACAGTGATTACTAGTCCATTACTAGTACCCTCCAGGAAATCATTAACCAACAGTTAAAGCACTGAGTTGTTTGGCAATCACATATGCATACCTCTGTATTTGTTTGCTTGTAATAGACTTTATTTCGTAGAGGAGATTTGAGTCCATAGAAATATTGACTAGAGATTTTCCATATATGCCTTGCTCCCTCACATGCATTGCCTCTCTTATTATCAACATCCCCCACTAGAGAAGTACATTTGTTACAGTTGATGAAACTATATTGACACATGATTATCATCTAATAGACCATATTTTATATGAGTTCTTTCTTAGTGATGTACATTCTTTGAGTTTGAATGAAATTCTAACGTGATATGCTCACCATTATAATATCATAAGTGTAGTTTCACTGCCCTAAAAACCCTCTGGGCTCTGCATAACCCTCCTACAAATGAATTTTACTATAATTTTTTTCATCTTCAGTAAAAGTCATTAGAAATTTCACTAAATATTTTGATCAAAGCAGACATATAGATTAAAGAATAACATATTTCTAGCACAACAGTTATGGACCTATGAGGAAATTGTTTCCTCTTATTTAGTTTAGATTCCTTTAAAAAATAAACTATTTTGCCATATTATCTGAAGGATCCCCTCACAATTGAAAGATATAATGACTCTATCTCAGACACATGAACCTATGATTTGAGTTTCTAATGATTACACATTCCTTCACTAAGTACTTACAAATCATCTATTTTAAAGGCCTAAAATTTTGTTGAAAGGTAGACATAGAAGTTACTAGTCTATATTTTTCAAAAACAATGTCTCTCCATTAAAGATAATATGAGCCACAGTTAGGAGTGAGCACATTTATTTCCATAACTTTCCAGTTATTTTTTGCAAAGCCATTTATTTAGTACACATATGTTACCAAGCTCCTGACATGAGCCAAATGCAGGAGTAGCCATACTTTCAAAAACCTCCCAGTTTACTTGGAAAATCCAGGATCGAGGGAACAGCTTGCTAAACTGTAGAAACTAGACTGAGTGCTCTAGGGAAACACCTTCCACGGGTATGGTAGGGTGAGTTGATGGAGCAGTTGAAATCATTGTTTACATTTGCATCAATTGCTTCTGCAGCTTTACAGAGTAAGCAAATGCATGTTTAATTCTTTAGTGGCTTAAGTTTAATAATTGTTCATGATTATGAATGCACTGATGTGATATTATAGATGACAGTCTCTTACATTTTGTCATATATATATATATATAAACAACATATATAAAACATATATATTATATATGTACTCACATATCTTTATTATAAAACCACAGACACTTTTTAACATCTTTGGCTATGTCATTCCAAGGTCTTTTCAGAAAATTACCTGGTATATTCACAATACAAAAGTCTCCTTTCCTTTACTTTTGTTTGCTTTTTCCCTTCAGGAAGACCCACTAAATTATATGAGTTAGGGAGGAAAGGTGAAATATGGCTCATTTGAAACTACTGGGATTTTGAATTTCCTCGCCCATTCTTACTGCATCTTCAATTTATTGGAGGATATCACTGAAAATCTGCTAATCCCCTGCCTAAGGTGACCCATTCCTGTTTATTTGGTTGGTTTATTTTGAATTTTCAGTAGAAATGATTCTCTGTTCTTAATTTAGAACGTTTGATTACAGTGAGAGTGACACGGGAAGCTGGGTAAAGTGACCTACCAATTAGAAATTCATATATTTCAGTACCATCACAAGACTCTGAATTTCATTATGATTGTACAATAAAGTACTAGATGTGTAAAACTTTGGGAATAGGGTTACTTAAGTTAAGCCCTCATTATTCAACACATAAGAAAGTATCTGTCACTCATTCAAAGATACTATTCGTTTTGTTTTTTTGCTGAGGAAGATTCTCCCTGAGATAATGTCTGTTGCCAATCTTCCTTTTTTTGCATGTGGTCTGCTGCCACAGCGTGGCCATTGACAGGCAAGTGGTTTGGGTCCATGCCCAGGAACCAGGCCCAGGCCATAGATGCATAGTTCACCACAATTAACCACTAGGTTGCTGGAGCCTGCCCTCAAAGAATATTTTTAAAGTGACTAGTATAGTCCAGAGATATGTGCTGGATATGCAGAGAGCAGTGTAGACACAATTTTACCTCATACACACTAACTTTCTACTTGGAAAGATAGAATATAAGCATGTAATAAAACCTGTGTGAGAAGTATTATAATAAGGAAAGATCACAATGCTAAAGAACATCCAGTGGGGATCACAGAACAACAATGATTAGGATCAGAAAGTATACTATTTATATTGGAAGGGTTATGTCATTAATTTACAGAGAGAAAAGAAGTAATTACGAATTTAAAACACAGGGACTGAGAAAAAAAATTATGAATTGTTTGACAAGATACTGGAAACTTTGGGCTCTTCTACATTTGTTTTTTGGTACAACAGTACACTGAGCAATAAGGAACTATTCTAGAACAGAAGGTAATAAATTGATTTTAAATTGGCAAGAATGTAGGAATACCAGTCAGAATAATTCTAAAACAATTCCAGGCAGGAGGGTGACCAGCTCTCTGCTGCAGAAAGCCTGCTGTACCTCTCCCACTGTGGGCCAGCTGCTCCTTGGAAGATTCAGGGAAGTGAGGATGAGGGTCCCCCACTGTCAGTTACACATAGAATATTCTACAAAGACATCCATTTTACAATATGATTTCAAGACAAATGTCATACATAAACAAACCAGAAATATGGTCAATCAAATAAGTAAATATACATGTATATTTCTGGATTATAAATAGGAATCTTAGGGCTATTTCATGGAAAATCCAAACAGTAACATCAGACTGATTTGTCTGATGAATCTGATATGACTCATCACCAATTTCCAGCCTTTAAAGAGTGATTTAGGAGGAGCTTGGGAAATAGTGACAAAGGTTAAGGTGAGGTATAAATTATAGAGCTGAGAGGAAAAAGATGTAAAGTCATCGCACTCATACAAAATTTTCATGGTGCTCATAGTCAGAGAAAGAAAATACTAATGACTAAACTAAAATAATTCTCCAGAAAACCTACCTGGAATAAACACAGTGATTTAGAAGAACTATAACAATAAAGAATCAAAGATGAGTTGAGATTTTGTTCTGTGACCTCCTTTTAAGAATCTGTTTTAGTAATTAATAACAGTGTAAATGAACAGAGTAGGTATAATACTGTCTAAGAGCATTTCCTCCAAGCTACTGTATACTGGTTCTATTTCATTTCTTGCTTAAACACACACACATATCTGTAGAAATATACAAATAAAAGCAATCAATCTCATATCAATTGTATCATTCCAAAGGAACTGAGGGATTAGATCTGTTATAAGCAGTCACTGAGGAAAACAGAATGGAGGTTCCTCAAAAAGTCAAAAATAAAATTTCCATAAGGTCCAGCAATTCCACTCTGGGTATTTATCAAACACAACTAACTTCAGGATCCCACTGAGATATATGCACAACCATCATCAGAGCAGCACTATTCACAAGAGCCAAAACGTGGAAACAACCCAAGTGTCTACCAACAGACGAATGAATAAACAAAATGTGGTATTTGCACACAATGGAATATGACTCTGCCTTAAAATTGAAGGAAACTCTAACACATGCTACAACATGGCTGAACCTTAAGGACGTTATTCTAGGTGAAATGGGGCATTAAAAAATGACAAAAGCATATGATTCACTTATATAAATTATCTAGACTAGTCAAATTCATAGAGAAAGTAGGATGACAGTTTCCATGGAATTCTTGCATAATGGGTATAGTTTCAATTTGCAAGATGAAAAGTTCTGAATATTGCTTGTACAACGAGAGTGTACATACTACAAAACTATCCACTTAGGAATGGTTAAGATGGTAAATTTTATGTTATGTACATTTTACCACAATTAAAAATAAACAGGCACTACTCTAGTAATTCCTGATAATAGATGATTTCTTCTTATCAGTTGTTTGCAGCAATCCTTTCAATAGTGTTTACTATGCTATTGTTCTTTTGTGATGGTGCAAATTATTTCTTCACAGGAAATGGAAGAGTTTGCCCAGAGGTCTGGAGAAAATGGTATTGTGGTACTTAGCTTAGGGTCAGTAGTCAGCAACATGACTGAAGAAAGAGCCAATATAGTTGCATCAGCCCTTGCCCAGAGTCCACAAAAGGTTAGATAAAGTAGCTTATAGTGGAAAGTTATTTAATGCATCTGTTAAACTTTGAAAAGGATCTGATTGCAAAAATTTCCTGCATAAAAGGTAAACTACATTGTATTATGGTAGATCAGATTTACCTAAAAAATGAGTTTAAAACCCAAAGTATACATGGCAGTTGCCAACAGTGCAGGAAGTGTTTTCTACTGACAATAATTTTGACAATAACATTGGGATGAGATATAAATATATTTAACAGATACAGCGTAAAGTATTAGTATTATAAAGATATTGCAGGCAGGTACAGATATCATCAAATTCTGCCCTGTCATTTGCTCCTTTTCCTTCCAGGATTCCTGCAGGCACTACATGTCCTACAGATGTTCTCAGAAAGGAGTTATATTCTAACTCTTTCAGCAGCCGGGATCCTCAGTTTTGGATCCCGGGCATGGACACACAACACTCATCAGCTATGGTGTGGTGGTGACCCACATACAAAGTAAAGGAAGACTGGCAGATGTTAGCTCAGGGATAATCCTCCTCAGGAAAAAAAAAAAAAAAGAAAGAAAGAAAGCAGATAAATTTTACCAGTAACATTAAGCAAGAAATGATAACAATCTGAAAGGCATTCTGAAGTTTAGGCTTGCCAGGTAATCCAGGCCTCTTTTATTTCTGCTTAATTTCTGAACAGGCCTATTCAATGTGCTGTTCAGGGAGCTATACAAAGAAAGGATGGCCAGGGCTCATCAACCTGCATTAGGTACTTATCGAGCCATGAGATTTAAAGAGAAAGAAAAAACAACTGGAAAAAAAAGAAAGAAAAAACTGCCCTTGTGGTCTGGGCCCTGCTAAAGTTTGAAACAGGAAAACATAGAAGAAAGGGTAGAGGTGGGTTACCCCTTAAGATGACCCTGTGTTTCATAAAATGTGGATTTAAAAGGACTCTGCTTCTAATCCATCTGAACAATAACTTCTCTCAATTGAAGAAGGACAAGGGAATATAAAAAGGAGTCAATTAGAAGCCAGGCCAGCATGGAAAAGTATTAGGTGTTCTCTTCTCCATAAACTATGGCAGTAAATTATTTCTAATGTATACAACATACCTGAAGTCTCTGTGTATTTGTGAACTACTTTTTAGTTTCCTAAATGATACAGCTTTCTGCTTATCATCTATGCTAATTTGCTGAGAACTGAAGTTGCGTTAAGACTCTCATAGCAAATAGGCATTGACTGCTGGCAATTTAGAATCTAGCTTATGAGCACTGATTGGGAATTCCAAAATCTGTACTTAATCTTGGTACTGGAATTGGAAATGCTTTGGCTGTAAGAAATCATATTAATCAATGCTATCAATGTTGGGAGCTCATCCTCAAAATGTTAACAGTCACTTGAATAAAATTTACCACCATCACGATATTCAATTTTTTTCAACAGCTACACTTTTATTTACGAAATACTAAGAGCCTCTTCTTTTCAACATTTAAAGAATTGTCAAGCCTAGCAATAGCGTTAATTCTCTGGATTCATGTAAAAAAATTACCACTTGAAATTTCTCTTGGAACTACTGGGATTAATAATTAGTAATTTAAAAGAAGTTAAATGTACTTACCAAGCAGAAATTATGTATGATTAACAAGAAATTGTCAATAAATAGAATTATTTTATTCGAACCAATAGCTGTCTTCATACATTTCTGTTTTTGTAAGTCAAAAGATGTAAAACTCTAAAGAAATAATTTATGGAACAAGCAGATATAAATAAGTCACTTCTCCCAACACTTAAAAAGAAATAATCAGGGGAATATTAAATTTGGAAGCTGACAGCTAGTATAATACATAGCTAAAATGAATTAGCAGATCATTCATAATTTGCCATTTTTTTCACTAGAATTATGACGGTCTCAAAATTTTTTATGTGCTTGAATTGGTCATTGAAAAATCTCATTCATCTAATGCAAGTGTGAAACATCATGATTGCATTCATACTTGAATGAATATAAAATAAGTACATAAAAGATGAGTATTCCTATTAGATCAGTGTTTTATTGGTTCTCATTACTCAGTATCTCTTCTCCTCATTTCCTCATCTGTCATAATGAACGGGTTTAACTAGATGCTTCTTAATCTATTTAGATTCTAACATGCTATACCTTAGAAGTTTGACTCATGGAATAAAGCATTTTCTTTACTCTAACAGGTTATATGAAGATTTGATGGCAAGAAACCACATACCTTAGGCCCAAATACTTGACTCTATAAGTGGATCCCCCAGAATGACCTTCTTGGTAAGACTCTGGAAAACAAACACTGAAATGAAAGGAACTCCAACCTGATGATAACAGTTCAACAGGAAACAAATTTATTTAATATTTATTAATGGAAATCTCAAAAGTAAAAATTAACTTTCTTATATTTATTTCCCAGTCCTAGGGGGAAAGCAGAAGTGAAAGCTTTCCTTGTGCTGATTCCTGCATAACCACCATCCACTTCCTCCTGCCCTGACACACTACTTATCAACTCAGTGACTTCACTATTTCATCAAGAGAATATATTCTAACATATCCTCTCCCCCTTTTTTCATATGCATTCTTTTTGTGCAACATGTTGTCTTTCCATTTTCTCCACCTGGCAATCTTGTATTCGTTTTTCAAGTCTCAAAGTCATACACTAATCTTCTATGTAGACTTCACTTACCTCCACAGTGGACCTAGATGCTTCTTCCTCTGAGCTCTGAAAGACATTTTAATGTACTTTCATATGTATAGTAATCTGTTATCTAGAACACAAGGCCTCTTTCAGTGTCTTATATTGCCCTATTCTCAATTTAATCGAAGGCTTATTCTTAATAATTTACTGACAGTCACCCAATGCTAGGTCAAGTGAAACCAAAGCGTTTATAACTCATGGTCGAGCCAATGGCATCTATGAGGTGATCTACAAAGGGGATCCCTATGATGGGCATTCCTATGTTTGTGGATCAACCTGATAATGTCGTTCACATGAAGACCAAAGGAGCAGCTGTTAGATTGGACTTCAGTAAAATGTCAAGTACAGATTTGCTCAATGCATTGAAGACAGTCATTAATGACCCATCGTAAGTATCACTATTTTTTAATAGGCAGTATTTACAGATAAATTATTTTGCCAATGATGAGTATGAGTTTCATCCCACTTTTAAGAGGCTAATCATGAAATTATTAACATGATTTAACCATTCTTAAATCTACTTTTATTTTCACCCAGACATTTATTTAAAGTTGTATCATAATACCATAGATTTAATAGGCAACCAACTGGGGTAACAATTTTTTCCTCAAATAATGTAAAGTTACATAAGTAATTGTAAGAAGGACACATTTTTTAAAATACCATAGAATCCCAGAAGGGAAGAATGATGAACTAGAAGAAATATCATTAATTCTTTTAATTCAGTAGCTAACATCTCTGAAACTATAGATCTCTTTATATCAAAAATTGCTTTTATTATTATTATTTTAGAGGATTTTATAATGAGATATAATTTGCATACTATAAAATTCACCATTAAAATTATAACACTCAAATATATGTAGTATGTTTACAGAGCTACAAAACCATCACAGTAATATAAATTTAGGACCTTTTCATCACCGCAAAAAGAAACCTGACATGCCTTAGAAGTCACATCCTATTCCCCCCTGCCCAAGCAACCATTAATCTACTTTCTGTCCCTACAGATTAGCACTTCTGGACATTTCATGTACACGCAATATACGGTCTTCTGCAATTGGCTTCTTTCACATAGGATAAGGTTTTTGACCTTCTTCCCTGTTGTAGCTTTGTATTGCTGAGTAATATTCTATGATAAGGACATAGCACATTTTATTTACCCACTCATCACTTTATGGCCATTTTGCTTGTTTCACGTTTGGCTATTACAAATATTGCTATATATGCTTTTGTGTGACTATATGTAAAGGTATCAGTACTTACAGCAAATCTAAGCAGACTCAATCATTTAAAGACAAAGACTGTCAGAATGGATTTTAAAAACTAACTATACATACTATTTACAAGACATGCTTAAATAGAAGACTACAAGAAAATTCTAAGCACAAAAGTAAGAAAAGATCTATTTCAAAAATAACCATATAAAGATGTATAGCTACACTAGTATCAGAAACATTAGACGAGAAATACAACTAAAATAAAAAAGAAATGCTTCATAATGATAAATAGGTTAATCGTTGAAAACAATACAAATTATTAATTCGTAACTCCTACTAATAAATTCTCCAAATAACAAAATAAAAGTAGACAAAAAGATAAAACAAAACACACCAATCTATAGTCATAATAAGACGTTTTTAAAGACCTTTTCTATAATATAGTAAAATGTGACAAAATAAATAAGTACATAAAAGATTTTAAGAATTCAATTTTAAAATGTAACCTATTTGATACATATGATCAAATATTAAATTTATATATTGATATATATATTATATATAATACATATATATCGATGGTGAAAACACATTTTTCAACAGCATATAGAATGATTAATGAAATTGACCACGCATTTTGGGCCACACTAAGACTTAGTATTTGAAAATTTTCAAATTATAAATAGTATATTGTCTGCAGCAAATCACTTGAAAACAAATTGTGATCTGAGATGCTAAATTATGAACGGTTGTTTTGTTGTAAGAGGTAGGGATCTTTATTATCACAACTTCTTGCTGGAATTAACTGAGGGAGTCCCATCTGTCAGGCATACTAGCTTCAGGCCTCAAATACAACTATTCACTTTTTTCCTTCTTTCCTGTTTTAGCAAACTTCCAGAAATAAAACTGACATTTTGAGATGACAAATACAGCAGTCCCCAGACAGACCAGCAGGAACCCAATCACATCCAAAGAGTGGTACTAGACCCAGTTGAGGTCGTGGGAGGCTGGTCGCAGGTCTTTGGTTCCTTTCTGGCGCATAACAAACTCGATCCAGAAGACTGCTTGATCTAGAGACTTCATTGGTTGATCATGTTGAATTCTTGATAATCTCATAGCATTCTTTTTATATCTAAAGGAGAAACACAAAGATAGTAACATTGAAAGGAAGTTAATTTGCTGAAGCATATCATTCCCATGAAAAGCTTTTGAAGTGCCATACCTAGGGTTCAAAATAAATGTCATAGAGTTGTGGAAGAAGTATATTTTTACTTGAAACTTCATCCACAGTTTGATTTTTAAATTGCAATTTTCTGATGACGAATATTTTACAAAGTGAAGATCAAGATAAGGTGGTAAATTTAAATCCTTTCTAGCAGGGGAAACATTAGGAACCTTTCTAAGGACTATAAGTCAGATGACGAATGCAATTTTAGGATGATGCTCTTGAAGTTTCTAAAAAGGAATTGTGTCATTGAGCTGTGTTTCCATCTCAGCACCTTTGCACTTTGTGTCCCCTCTGTCCCTCTCCTCGAGCACTCTTCCCTGCAACACCCCAAGGTTTGCTTCTAACTCCTGATGGAGGCATTAGATTCAGTGTCACTTCTCAGAGAGGCTTTTCCTGCCCACACTAATAGTACCCCAAGGTACGTAATCTACATTTTTCATTTTTTTCTTTTTGATTTCTATATATCTAAATACAATACAGTTTATAATGTATACTTTTAATTTAAGTAAAAAATACAGATGAAAAATGCACATATACTAAGTGAAGAACTCATAAACTGCTAGACTGCTAAACTGTGAGAAAAGCATCCTGAAGTGAATATAAAATGTACCTACTAGCTACATATTGGTATCGGGTACCACAAGCTATGAGAAGCTCCTCATTCTCTTGGACTTTTTACTTACTAATCCCTTCTGCTAATTAACTGCTGTCATTATTTTTAACCTCATAGATTAGTTTTTCTAGTTCCTATATTGGAATTCGATAGTAATACTCATTTGTTTTTGTCCTTTCTGTTGCAGTTGCTGGTGAATTCCATTTCTGTATAGTATCCAATGTCTGACAATACCACAGATTATCTCTTCAGAATGATCGTTGGACATGTGGTTTGTTAATAAAATGTTGGCCATTCCTACTAATGCTGATGTAAATATTCTTGTAAGTGTCTTTTGGTTTACATATTTATACATTTCTGTTGTATAATTGTTAGAAGGGAATTGCAGAGAAGATGATGCATGTATGATTATGATTTGTTTGTTGATTCTGAATTATTTAAAAATGTATTGCTTAATTTTCCAAATTTATTGGTTTTTTTAGTTGGGTTTGTTTTGATGATTTCTAGCTTAATTAGAAATATGTCATACCAAAGAGAAGAAGAGGAGAAAATTAAATAAAAATGAAACTGTATGGATATATTGAAATAGATTATTCTAATACAAAAGTTATAGAAAAAGAAAATTATTGAGTTTAATTGTGTTTCAAACATTACATATGGACACAAGAACATTAAGCAGTGTATTCACAATATCAGTATTATTGTGCAAGTGCTCAGAATATTTTAACTTCATGTTGTTGCAAATTTCTTAGTTCTACCTTTTGCTAAAGTAACTATTCCATAGTTAGAATTGGGTAAAATGATTCACTCTTTCATTTCCTTTTAAGACACCCCTAATGCTACTTGGCTTTTATTGCACATCCAGCCTCAGCATCACTCCTTGCCAAAGACATGGCAAGAAGCTTGCCTTCATCCAGTTTAACTCTTTTCCCAGTGGAATGTATGTGGGTTTAGAAAGATAACAACTGCTACCTGCTTCCTATTATATAACTGTCTATTTAAGAAAGACTGGTTTCACTAGCTTGTTCTCTTTACCTCACAGCCCTTTAAAACAATTCACCTGGTTCCTTTCACTCTTATTTTACCATTTCATAATGGATATACGATATCAATTGTAGCTTTGATAATATAGAGCCTGTACCCTAAAGGAATTCTGGAATTTTCATTCTCTCAAATGTATGTGTACATATATGCCCACTTCTTCAAAGCAAGGCACACCACCACTTACCTACTTTCACATATTGTAAGCAATTCAATGTGTTTATTGAACACAATTTTAAATAATAATTCTTATTCTATATAACCATACTAGAGCAACATGTCTCATTCTTTCTCTCTTTCCTCAGAAGTATGTTTTTCTCATCTCTCTCATTACCTTAATATGGAAACATTAAATCCTTTGGAATGACAGAAACAGAATACATCATCATTTTCCTAAACCTAGGCACACTATGACTGATCATAATCAATAACAATGCAAAGAATATAGAAGTTATGTAAAGTTTATGGAAATAGCAAAATCAAAGCACTAGGATGCTCATGGCCCTCCTGAGACACACAAATCCAGGATTCCCTTTAGGATCGAAGTGGCCCAGGTGAGAAAAACATACCTATCTTTATTGGTTAAGAAGGCCGACATCAAAGTTGCATAACAAACATTCTCCAGGATTAGGCATGAATTTATTTTCAAAACATCTTAAAACTTTGATGCTAGAGGATCTACAGGAAAAGTTCATCACACCTTTTTCCATATGATTCCTCTAGATAATTGACACATTTGTAGAAATAACATAGTGTCATGGTAGATAATATTGTTAAATCACGCATATAGGTCCAATTAATTTTCCTCAAACATCCTGTATCACATCTAACAGATAAAGGTTGGTAATCATTGTACAGTGAGAAATATTACAAATCACAAACAGAAACACAGTCTAATATCAAAATAGATGGCACATGTGAACAGACACTTAGAGAAGTAGAAAGGACCACTAACATACAAAAGATGGCAAAAGGCACTGATTTTAGGAGAAGATAAATTCAGTCAATAAATCATTTCCCACAGAACACATATCAAACATAAGAATCTGAGAGGACAGAGTCCACCACGGCTGCCAGGGAGGACGTCCTGGCACTGCAGGCTGAAGGTGCCCAGCATGAAGAGGAGCTAAGCTCCCTGAAGCAGAGGCTGGCAGCGGCTCTTCTGGTGGAGCAGGAGCCAAGGAGCTGGTTGTGGTGTCACCCTGCCCCGGAAGGCGGCCCTGTCCGGAGAAGAGGTTCTGCGCAGAGCCAGCAGCTAGTGCTACTTGCGCTGGCCGTGTCTGGACAGCTGTGCCTGGAAACCGTGTCCGTGCTGGGCGTGGGCTGCAGTGGGCTAGGGTCCCCACGACTCAGTACCTGGCAGTAGCTGGTGTAGCCTCCCTGGCCTTGAGGACCACAAGCTAGTAGAAAAGAGCTACCTGGCTCGCCAAGTGCTGCACGGGAGGCACTGGCTGGCAAGGCAAGTTTTTTGGCCGACGCCTGGCTGCCCTGCCTTGATTCGGCCCTGTCCTGCGCGTGCTACTGTTAGGCGCTCATAACACTCGCGGTGCTGGACCTAGTCCACCGTTGTCACTTGGTGGCTGATTGCTGGGACAGCGTGCTCACTCGCTATCTGCCTAACGACGCCTGTGTGCTGGCCAGTGTACATCAGGCCTCGAGTGGACCTGGACATCTGTCCTGTGCCTCATACCCTACACATCCCTTTGAAATATTTGGAACAAAGGGGTGCAGAGAGCCTGAAACTCTTAGGAGAGACAATACAGGAAGGGAAGCAGGGTACATAGAAGGGGCAGTTCTCCCCATTTATGCGATTTGCAATCCAGGCAGTGACTCCCAGAAAACCTTGAAGATCCTGCAGTCCTTGACAGCAGCCCAAGAGTTAGTCTCTTTAACAGTCCAGGGTGTTGTGGGGGCCCTCATGCTAAAATGGATGGCACATCTCTGAAGTACTGAGGTGGCTGGTATAATCTGGCCTGAAAAAGGTGTGGATTGTCATATAATGCACAATTTAGAGAGCTTTTTGATTAAGGTGGGAAAAAAAGCAGGAAAGGCAAATAACCTGCAGTTTAAAGCACAAAATCCTGTCACTCTCATGATATGTCAGGTGTTTGACACCCCTTCAAGTGTTAAAAATACCAGGTAGTTCTCAGAAACAGTATTAAAGAAGCATTTACTTGCATTTTTTTTCAGTAATGTGTAGAATAGCCTGGGATTCTACAATATGTGTGATTACATGGACTCCTTTTTACAAGGTGCTTTTTATTGTAATTTGTTGGCTGATGTAGTTATGAATGGATTATAATACTGTTTCTCAGAACTGTTTTCTGTTTTTAGTACTTGAAAGGTGTCTTGAACATGTGAAATATAATGCAAGTGACAGGATTTTGTGTTTCACTAGGAGTGGAATTGCCGGGTTACATGATAAAACTAGGTTTAATGTTTGAAGATTGTCAGGCTGTATTCCACAGTGGCCGTACCATTTTATGTTCTTAGCAGCAACATATGTGAAGAAATTTCCAGTTTCTTCACATCTTTGCTAAACTTGTGTTTTCCCATCTTTTTTTTTTTTTAAAGATTGGCACCTGAGCTAACAACTGTTGCCAATCTTCTTTTTTTTTTCTTCATCTCCCCAAAGCCCCCAGTACATAATTGTATATTTAAGTTGTGAGTGCCTCTGGTTGTGCTATGTAGGACGCCGCCTCAACATGGCCTGATGAGTAGTGCCATGTCCGCGTCCAAGATCCCGAACCAGCAAAACCCTGGGCTGCCCAGGCAGAACACGCGAACTCCACCACTCTGCCACGGGGTCAGCCCCTTTTTCCACTTTTTAATTTTAGCCATCCTAGTAGTTGCAAGGTGATATCTCATTGTGGTTTTGACTTACATTTCAATGATGCCTAATGAAATTGAGCACATTTTCATTTGGTTATTGACAACTTGTATATCTTCCTTGGAGAAATGTTTTTTCAGAATCTTTGCCCACCTTTTAATTGGGTTGTTTTATCTTTCTGTTGTTCAGTTTAAGAGTTTCTTATATATTCATGACACATTCCCTTATCGGATACATGATTTGCAAATATATTCTCTAGTTCTGTGGGTTGTCTTTTTTCACTTTCTTGATAATATCCTTTGATGTATGCAAGTTTTTAATTTTCATGAATTCTAGTTATAACTATTTCTACTTTGGTTTCTTGTGCTTTTGTGTCATAGCCAAGAAACTATTGTCAAAGGCGGGATCAAGCTTTACTCCTGCTTTCTGCTAACAGTTTTATAATTCTGCCTCCTACTTTGAGGTTTTGATTCACATTGAGTTAATTTTTGTAAATGATGTAAGAATCCAGCTTCATTTTTTTGGCATTAGATAAGGATATCCTTTATTCTCAGCACCATATTCGAAAAGGCAGCCGTTTCCTCATTGATTACTTTTGGCATCCCTGTCAAAAATCAATTGACCATAAGGTGAAAGCTTCTTTCTGGATTCTCACATCTGTTTGATTGATATCAACACCTATGCAAAGCAGTGTTGATTACTGTGGGCTTATAGTAGGTTTTGAAGTCAGGAAGTTTGAGTCCACCATCTTTGCTCTTCTTTTTCAAGATTGTTTTGGCTGTTCAGGACCCCTTGGAAATCCATATGCATTTCAGGATCAATTTTTCCACTTTAGCAAAAAAGCCATTGGACTTTTGATAAGGATTGCATTAAATCTGTGGATTGTGTGGAGGTTATTTTCATTTTTACAATATTAAATCTTCCAGTCTGTGGATATGGGATGTCTTTACATTTATTTGTCTTCTTTAATTGCTTTCAGCAATATTTTTCAGTTTTATGATACAAGAACTGCACCTCCATAGTTTAATCCTAATGTTTTGTTGTTTTTGAAGGTATTGTAAATAGAGTTATTTTCTTTTTGCATTTTTCATGGCTAGTGTAGAGAAATACATGGACTTTTGTGTGTTCATACTATATCTGCAAATTTTCTGAATATCTATATCAGCTCTGGTACTTTTGTTTGTGGGTTCTTTAGGATTTTGTATATATAAGATCATATCATCTGTGAACAGAGATAGTTTTCCTTCTTGTTTCCAATCTGGATGACTTTTATTTCTTTCACTTGTCTAACTGCTCTGGCTAGAACTTCCTGTACAGTGTAGAGTAGAAACGATGAAAGCAGACATCATTGTTTCATTCCTCATTTTATGGGGAAAGCTTTGAGTCTTTTTTAATTAAGTATGATGTTAGCTATGGGCTCTCGTATATACCCTTATCATGTTGAAGAAATTGCCTCAAATATATTGTTGACTATTTTCACAATGACAGGATGTTGGATTTTGTTAAATGTTTTTCTGTGTCTATTGAGTTGACCGTGTACTCTTTTTCTCTTCATTCTCTTTATGTGGTGTATTACATGTATTTTTTCTGTTGAACCACCCTCACATTTCTGGGATAAATCCCATTTTAAAATGTCATATAATTTTTTATATGTTGCTGGATTCAATGGGCTAATATTTTGTTCAGGAGTTTTCACTGTATTCATTCATCTATTTACTTGGAAAAATATCTGCTTCAATCCTTTGCCAATTTATTAATTGGGTTGTCTTCTCATTATTTGATTGTAAAATATTTTTATGGATACAAATACATTATCAGACATTTGATTTGCAAATATATTTTCCCATTCTGGGGATTGATTTCCCACTCTCTAATGGGTGATCTTTCAAGCAGAAAACTTCTTAATTTTGATAAAATAAATCTTTAATAATTAAATGTTTTCATATTCCCAAGGAAAATATTGTGGAATTTGTAGTGTCTAGTATGGAGACCATGAATTCAGCATTTATTACCACCATCAGCATTATTATTTTATTAGAAGGTTATCCCCTATGAATACTCTTAGTATGTATTATGAAGAAGAAAACAGTAGTGCAATTGAATTTAAAAATACTTTTAAAGGAAGAGAAAAAGAATGGAAAAAGAAACATAAAGCAGGTTAGACAAGTAGAAAAGAAAATACAAGGTAAAGTAGTAGCTGCAAATGTAAAGATGTCAGTACTTACAGTAAATCTAAACAGACTAAATCATTTAAACACAAAGATTATTAGAAAATATTTCAAAATTCACTATATATACTGTTTACAAAATCATGCTTACACAAAATGTATAAGATTGTAAGTACAAAGGAAGTAAAAGATCTATTTCAACAGTAACCATAGAAAGATGCTGTACCTATAACTATCAGATACAGTAGACCAGAAGCACTATTAAAAATAAAGATAAATACTTCATAATGACAAATAGGTTAATCTTTCAAAATAACTCAAATTATTAATTGGTAACATTTAGAAATAAATTCTCCAAATAAACAAAAGTAGACAAAAGGAAGAACAAAAATATAGAAATCTATAGTCATAATATTTTTAAATACCTTTCTCAATAATATAGAAAAAGTTGACAAAATAATGAGTAGATATAAATAACATATAAAAAAGGTTATTTATATGACAATGAAGAAAACACATTTTTAAAGAGCATATAGAATTATTAATGGAATTGATCATATATGCTGTGGTGTAAACCAAAATGCAGTACTTGAAAATCTTCATATCATATGGAGTGTATTGTCTGGACAGACTAGAATTGTTAGAAATCATCAAAAGAAAGATAACTAAAATAACCTCTAAGTTTTGGAAATTAAGCAATACTTTTCTAAATAATTCAGAGTCAACAAATAAATCATAATCACACATACATTTTCTTCTCATCAAATCCACTTCTAGATATTAAGCAACAGAAATGCATGAATATGTAAACTAAAAGAACTTATGTAAAAAAAAGGCATTGTATCACTTAGCTACTTACAGATATGGTGAGCAATTCAGTGTGTTTGTTGAAGGCAGTTTGAAATAATGATTTTATTCTGTGAAACCATACTAGGTCAGCATGTCTCATTCCTTATTTCTTTTCTCAGAAGCCTATTGTCTCATCCCTCCCATTAAACTAATATGGAAACATTAAAGCCTTTGGCATGACAAGAAATGAATACAATCACCATTTTCTTTTAAACCTAGGCACACTGCAACACATCATAATCCAAGAAAAATGTAAATAATACAAAAATTATGTACATTTTTGAAAATATGTAAATCAAACCACACGGATTCTCAAGGCCTTCCTGAATTCTACACGTCAGGGATTCACTTTATGATCAAAGTGGTCCTGGTTGAGAAATATATATCGTACTCACTGGTCAAGAGACGATCATCCAAGTCTCAAAACAAATATTTCTCAGGCTATGGCATGAATTTATTTTTGAGACAAGTTAAATCTTTGATGCTGATGGAATTATAGGATAAATTTATCACAGATCTTTCCATATGACTCCTCTACATCATCGACACATTTAAAAAGCATGAAGTGCCAAAATAAGTAAATTAATAAAAAATAAAGTGCCATAGTAAATAATAGTGTTGAATCATGCATATGGGCCAAATGATTTTTCCTCAAATCTGTCTTACAATCTATATAAGAGGAAAAAATTGGTAGCCATTCTATGATGAGAAATCTTACATCACAATCAAAAGGACAGCCCAATATGAAAATATGGAAGATTGAACCGGCGATTCACAAAAGTACAAATGACTTATAATGTATAACAAATAGCAAAAGCACTAACACTTCAGGAAATACAAATTAAATCAATAAATTATTTTACCAGAGAAGACTTATCAAACATAAGAATCTGAGAAAGTTATTTTTTGGGGAGTACAATGTGGAATAACACTTTCAAATAAAATTTAAACATTTAACCCTGTGACTCTATATCTAGAAAACTGTCTGCAGAAATGCTTGCACATCCACATATGTGCAGGAATTTCTCTCAGGTACTTAAATAGCATCCATCAAGGAACATTTTCACCTCCTATGAAAGTTATACCATACACAGCAATTATAGAGAACAAGTGGATAACAAGTATTATTGTTGGGTGCTCTCCACCTCACATGGCTAAATAAAAAACTAGTTCCAGGTTAAAGAAAACTAAGCCTTATTATCTTCTTTGAAAATAAAATTAAGTCTATGAAAATCTGCGTATACACAAAGGGAATCATTTGGAAAAATACAAAATTTCCAGTGATGAGAATTTAAATGTTTACTCTGTATGTGTCTTCATTGCTGACTTTTCACAATACCATTTTCAAGTTTTAATTATGTGGTTTAAAAAATTAGTTAATTAAATAAATGTATTGATGCAATATAAGTTCTCTGATTCTGATATTATGGTATCAATTTGTTAGTGCTGTACAGAATACTTGAATTGACTAGAAATCTGGTGTATTCTCTATTTTCCTGAATTGGAGTCCTATTTAGCATATCTGTTTTATGTTTCAAATTTTAGAAATAAATATAATACAATGTTTATTAAAACTATAGATAGTTGTAAAAAATCTAACAAAATTCTTAATGATTTTACTGTTTTTATTGTTGATATTTAATGAATCTTGTAGTAATTTACTGACCCCTACTGGCTTACTTCAAAAGATTATATTTACAGTGATTTAAGATATGACTATAAGAGTGGTCCAAGATGACAGCATAGGAAGACCCTGAACTCACCTCCTCCCACAGACACATGAATCTACACCTATATGTAGAGCAATTCCTGCTGAAGAAGAACTGAGGTCTGACTGATAGCTGCTGCACAGCAAACAGGAAAGACATAGAAAAAGATAGGAAAGATGGAGACATAGCGTGGAGGGGATCCCCACCTCTGATGTGGTAACTGACAGCAGGGAGGGATATCACAAGAGCGTTTCACCAGCTTGCATGCTCTGGGGAATGGCAATAAAAACCGAAAAAACAATGGTGTAGAGAGCACCTAGACTACATGGAAAGGAAATCCAATTTTCTAGCCCCAGAGCATCTGCAAAACAGGCAGAGAGCTTCTGGAACTGTCACTGGAGTGGGAGATGAAGCAAGTACCATTTTTTGCATTTCTCTCCACCAGATAACATAGGAGGCAATGGGATCCAGAGGAACAAACCAGCTTGTTAAGGCTGCCCAAGCAAGCCATGAGATCTTGGTCCACATGAGTTTCAGCCGACTCTAAAGGCAGTCCTAGCAAGGACTCTCAGTGCCCATTCTAGTTCCAGTCATCCCCAGGTGTAGCCTTAGTGCAGGGTGCCTCTAACAATTCCAGGCATCCCCCAAAGGAGGCCAAGTATAGCTCACCCCAAGAAACACCCAGCCACACACAATCACACAGCATCCATTCTGCCAAGTTGGCCCAGGTGCAGTGCTCCAAGACTCTTCCAGCCTGTGCCTACTCCAGCTCCAGCTGTCATGCCATGGCAGCCCAGATTCTGTGTGCTTCAGGAATTCCTCAGCCTGTAACCCTGCCAGCTCCAGCCTGCCTACCAAAGCCATCTGGCACATGCCGTCTACACAGGGGATACTCCAATACAGGGCCACTCCTTAAAAACTAGGAGAGGGAGCTATTTCACCTAACATACAGAAACAATTTTAGAAAGGCAAAAATATGAAGAGAAAATGTATTATATTCCAAAAAAAGAACAAGGTAAACCTCCTGAAAAAAAATACTAATGAAACGGAAAAAAAATAATTTACTGAGACTTAGAGTTAATAGTTTGCTGAAATTCACCTAATCCTAGGTCATCCAAAACCAAAGACTTTATAACTCATGATGGAACCAGCAGCATCCATGAGGTGATCTACCATGGGATCCCTATAGTGGTCCTTCCTTCATTTTCAGATCAACCTGATAATATTGCTCATGGGAAAACCAAGAGAGCAGCTGTTAAATTGGACTTCAACAAAACGTCAGGTACAGATTTGCCCAATTCTTTGAAGGTAGTCGTTAATGGCCCTTTGTGAGGATAACAATTTTTATTCAATAGATATTATTTACACATAAGCTTTTTTTGTCAATGGTGAGAGTAAGTTTCATCCCATTCTAAGAAGCTAACTTAGAAATTATTAACATGACTTAACCCAACTTAAATCTATTTTTATTTTCATCCAGACATTTATTTCAAAGTTGCATTGTAGCCCCATAGGCATAGTGGGTAACTAACTGGTGCAACAACTTTCTACACAAAAAATGGAAAGTTATTCTACACAAAAAAACTGTAGGAAAAACACATTTTTAAAACTATGATAGAACACATACGAGTAAAGAATGATAAGCCAGGAGAAATATAATAAAATATATCAATTCAGTACCTAAAAGTTCTGAAACTATAAATTTCATTGTGCTCAAAAACTGATTTCATTATTATCATTTTTAAACAGGTTTTATAATGAGGTACAATTTATATAACATAAATTCACCTGCTCAAGTACTATATTGAAATATATGTAGTATGTTTACAGAGCTATGAAACGATTACCATAATATAAATTCAAGACATTTTCATCACCACAAAAAGAAGTTTGACATGCCTTAGAAAACATTTCCCATTCCATACTGTCCAAGTAACCATTCATCAACTTTCTGTCTCTATAGATTAGCCCTTCTGGATATTTCTTATACACAGAATCAAACAGTAAATGGGCATTTGTAACTGGCTCCTTTCACATGGGATAATGCTTTTGAGTTTCTTCCCTGTTGTAGCTTTCTAAGGCTGAATAATATTCTATGGAAAGGGCATAGGACAACTTATTCACCCATTCATCACTTCATGTCTATTTTAGTTGTTCCACATTTGACTACTATGAATATTGCTATATATGCTTTCATGTGAATATATATAAAGATATCAGTACTTACAGTAAATCTAAACACTAAATCATTTAAAGACAAAGATTGTCAGAATGGATTTCAAAAACTAAATATGTGTGCTATTTATAACACATGCTTAAATAGAAGAGTACAGGAAAATTGTAAGTGCAGAGGTAGAAAAAGGTCTATTTCAACAGTAGCCACAGAAAGAGGTATGTAGCTCTACTAATATCTGACACAAAAGATGAGAAACACTACTAAAAATAAATACTTCACAGTGATAAATAGGTTATCTTTCACAGCAATACAAATTATTAATTTGTAGCACCTACTAATAAATCTTACACATGAAATTAGACAAATGGAAAAACCAAAATACATAAATCTATTCTCATAAGAGGATATTTTAAAAGGCCTTTTTCTATATTATAAAAAAGATGACAAAATAAATAAGTACATGAAAGATTTGAAGATCACATTTTAAAATGTAACCTCTTATATATATACAATATTTTTATTTTATATTTATACATATAGAAAACAATGGGGAAAACACATTTTTCCAGTTCATATAGAATAGTTAATGGAATTGACCTGAGATGCTGGGGAATAAACCAAGACCTAGTAATTGAAAATATTTGAACTATAAAGAGTATATTATCTGACGTGACTAGAATAATGCTAGAAACCATCAAAAAATATGTATAACTAAAAACACTCTAAATTTTGAAAATTAAGCAGTACATTTTTACACAATTCAGAGTCAACAAAGAAATCATAATCATACACGCACATTCTTCTCAACAATTCCAATTTCAGATATGCAACAGCAATGGATAAAATGTAAACCAAAAGACATATTCAAGAATATTTATAACAGAACTAGCAGAAATGGCCAAAGAATTGGGAACAATCCAAATGCCCATCAATCACTAAGAAAAAGACAAGCTGTGGTACTGTCATACAATGGATGCTATACAACAATGGAATTAACCAAAAACTGCTAAAGAAAAGACAAAAACAAATAACTACTTACTATATGATTTCAATATAGAAACAAGAAAAACTAATCTTAGGTGATAAGAAGTAAGGATAGTAGTTCATTCAGAAGGGAAAGCTGCCTAAAAGGTTAGCAAAATGAGGTTCTTCCTTATAACCTGTGGAAATCTATGTCAATATCTAGGTAGTAGGCACTTTGGTATATTCACTTTGTGACAACTTTCCAGCTAATTATGAAATTTCGATCTGTTCTTTTAGGATATGTGCATTTTTCTTACATATTTCAAACAAATTAAAACTATGTTTTAAAAAATATATTTATAAATTTTAGGACTCAAATATGAAGCAAAACGTAAGCAAGGCTTAGAGTTGCTATCACAGTGTGGCCAGAAACAGCCTCACTGAGATGTGACACTGAAGCCAAACCCTACATCAAGAGTTAATAGCAAGCCTTAGGATGTCATGGGGAATGTGCTCTAGGAGAGGAACAGAGGGGACACAAAGAGCAAAGGTGCTAAGGTGGAAACACCTTTAGCAGCATCAACCTAGAAGGCCTATGTGCTTACAACAGAGTGTGCATGGGACAAAAGTGATAGGAGAAGTGGCTGCCAGGAGAATGAACTTGAAAGATCCTGTAAGGCAAACAATAGACTGGAATTTCTTCTAAATGGCATGAGAAGCAAGATGAAAATTTTGAACAGGGAGGTGTCATCATCTGCTGTGTTCCAAAAAAATCACTCTGGCTACTGAGTGGAAAATAGCAGAGTTATGAAGAGAAGAATAGAAGCAAGGGACTGGTGAAGAGGCATTTCATCCATGATGACACAATTCCTCTTTAAAAACTTCAACAGCAGCACCCTAAATATGCATTTCTACCGTCCGAGTTACAGCGTTTGAAATGGCTCCTATCATTTCCTCTGCTAAAGAAAAATTAACTTACCCACCCTAACTTCCATCTGCATCTTTTAAAATATTTGTCACAGAGAAAACTGAAATTTAAAAGCCAAACATCTATGATACTCAAAGAAAAAATATACTACTTCTTCAATTCTGTCATTTATTTTAAATCGTATGTACGACACTTTTGAAACTCTTCATGAGAATAATATGCTTGGGCAAATTATCAGCCTTTCTATGTGGATATCATTGTCTTTCTTTTTTAGATACAAAGTGATTATTAAAAAGTTATCAAGATTTCATGATGATGAATCAAGGAAACCTCTACATCAGTCTTCTGGATCAGTTTTTTCATGCACCACAAAGAAACCAAACACCTGCAACCAGCCTCTCCTGACCTCACCTGGTTCTGGTACTGCTCTGTGGATGTGGTTGGGCTCCTGCTGACCTGTATGACAAGTGCTATATTTCTCATCAAAAAAATGTTATCTGTTTTATTTGTGGAAGTTTTCTAAAAGAAGAAAGAAGGAGCACTAAATTAGGTGGATTCAAGATCACAGTGTTGGAAGAGTCTCAATTTATGTCCTTCCATAGACACAGCAAATATACAGCTACATCTGGATCAATTCCTCCTGAAGAGAAACTAGAGTGAAAGGAACACCTTCTCCACAACGAAGGATGAAAAGGACCACAACAAGATGGGTAGGAGAGGCAGAGAATGGCTTTCACCAAATACTCCTACCCTGGCAATACGACACACAATACCGTCATGTACCACATATCGATGGATTGTCAGCAACACACTGCATGTACCATGGTGTTCCCATAAGATTATTACCACATAGGCAGTTTTGCAGTAGGCTCTACCATCCCAATTTTTAAGTACACTCTTTGGTATTTTCACAATGACAAAATTGCCAAATGACTCATTTTTCAAAATGTATCCTCATCTGAAGTGACACACAATTATAGGGAAGGATTTTACCAGGATGGGCACTTCTTATGGAGTAGCAAGCAGTTGGCATCCCACTGCAGGAAACTCAGACCCTGGGATCTGCATCAGAGAGGTTAGCACCCAAAACTTCTGGCTTAGAAAGCCATTGGTGCTGACAGCCAGGTGACCCCAAGTGCTATGAGAAACAGAGATTCCTCTCTTAAAGGGTTTGTGTGGGGTCTCAATCTCACAGACTCCAAGCAAAACAACAGTAGTTTGAAAAATGCCAATACTATATGTGAAGGAGACTCATTTGTGAATGTAAAACCATTGGCTGGATGGGCTGGATAGTTGAAACACTCCCCAGGGACTGAGAGGCTGGTAGACACCATTGTTGTTCTCCCGCCTCAGGTTACAGAACACGTGGTGGTGCTCAGACACAATGGCAAGGACTTGTGGCACTAATTCACCACCTTGCTGAATCCAGGGAGATATGGCAGTTGCAGCACTCCCCTACTCTCTGGCTGGCATGGGAAGGTGTGAACTCAAGGCATTCTCCTGCTCCCTAGCTAAAGTCTGAGATGCAGGCAGCTATGACATTCCCCCTCTGCCTGGTTGGGGCTGAGGGTGTGATCAGTCAACACTCTCCCACTCCCAGCATAAAACCATTCTCTCACTCCTAACCTAAAAGGAAGGCAAGAGCTCAGACAAGGCACTCTTTTGTTGTACTGCTGGAACCTGTGGGCGCACACATTCAAGTCATTTTTGCTCACTGCCTTTTCTGAAGCCAGAGAGCAAGCCCTCGATGCTAAACTCTCAAGCTGCCCAGTTAATGACAGTAGGCTTGCTCAGTCCACAATCAGGACTCTGCTTGATTTTCTGGCCCTTGTTTTGAGGGAAGCTGGAGTTCTAGAACTCCATGGCACTGTAATAATTGGAAAGACAGTTCTTGGCAGGCCACCACACACTGGGCACTGTACAGACAATAGACTGAAACAATCCCAATTTCCTGTGAAAAAGGCCTATTAGCACAGCCTGGAGCTTCACCTTCAGGGACAGGCCTCAGGTTTCCAACACATCTAGAGGCTAAGGTGGCACTTCCAGGGAACTCAAACAGAGAGACATGAACCCTGTGCACATCCTTGACCTCATTACACCTCAATGAGACTCCCTTAAAAGGAGAAAATACATTCAACATGAGCCCCAATATTTGCAACTACTTCTCAGGGGACATCTCTAGATCTCCTAGTCTGGAGGCCAGCAGGCATTATGTCTGTGGCACCACAGTCCTATATATAGATTTGCCTACTTTCAAAGCTGCTGCCTGAAGGTATGGCTTCTAATCAGACTGAAATTGCATGCTAAATGAGATTCTACCACCTGGAACACTGAAGGTCTGGGCACATACTCAACAACAGGGGTTTGTTAATCAGGAGGTTTACATAACCACAGATATTTGAGAGACAACCAAGAACTAGGATAAGGTTGAATAAGAAGGCTGATCACAGATACAAGGCCACTCCATCAAGACTGAGTGAGGTAGCAGTTTCTAATAACATAGAAACTACAGGGAGAGCCAAGAAAAATGAAAAAAAACAAAGAATATGCTTCCAAAAAAGAAATAAGACAAACCCTCAGAAAAAAAGACCTCAATGATACAAATATAAATAATCTACCTGACAAAGAATGAAAAGTAGTGGTCATTAGGACACTCATTGAACTCAATAGACCAATGGATGAACACAGCAAAAACATCAACAAAGAGGTAGAAAATATTTGAAAGAACCAATCAGATCTGAAGAATACAATAACTGAAATGAAAAATACACTAGAGGGATCCAACAGCAGGTAAGATGATACAGAAGTAGAAATTAGTGGGCTGGAAAATAGGATAGAAAAAATCATCCCATGAAAACAGCAAAAAGAATGAATTTTTTAAAAATGAGAAAAGTTTAAGGGACTTCTGGGACAATTTCAAGCATACTGACATTTGCATTATAGTTGTCCTAAAGGGAGAAAAAAGAAAGAAAGCTACAGAAAATTTATTTGAAGAAATAATGGCTGAAAACTTCCCTAACCTGGAGAAGGAAACAGACATGAATATTCAGGAAGCACAGAGAGTCTCAAACAAGGCAAAGCCAAAGAGATCCGCACACCAAGATACACATAATTAGAATGCCAAAACTTAAAGAGAGAAGTTTAATAGCAGCAAGAAAAACACAACTAGTTACATACAAGGGAACACCCATAAGGCTCTCAGCTGATGTTTCAGCAGAAACTTCACAGCCCAGAAGGGAGTAGCATGATATAGCCAAAGTGCTGAAAGGAAAAATCTTACAACCAAGAATCCTCTAATTGGTGAGGTTATCATTCAGAATTGAAGGAGAGATAAAGAGTTTCTCAGACAAGCCAAAACTAAGAGTTCACCACCACTAAAGCAGCCCTACAAGAAATATTAAAGAGACTTCTTTAACAGAAAAGAAAAGGACATAACTAGAAATAAAAACAATATATATGAAAAGAAAAAACCTTACTGGTAAAAGCAATTGCATATTAAAGGTAGTGGATCAACTACTTATAAAACTACTGTGAAGGCTAAAAGACAAAAGTAGTAGACTCAACCCTAACTACATTAAATTACACAAAATAAAAAGATATAAATTACACAAAATAAAAAGATATAAAATATGACATCAAAAGCATAAACCTTGAGTGGTATGAGTAAGAATGTGGAGCTTTTTGACTACACTCTAACTTGAATGACATTAAAGCTGAAATGGACTGCTATATATGTGGATTGCTGTATATAAAACTCATGTAGGGGCTGGCCCGGTGGCACAACAGTTAAGTTCGCACATTCCGCTTCTCAGCAGCCCGGGATTCACCAGTTCAGAGCCTGGGTGTGAACATGACACTGCTTGGCAAGCCATGCTGCAGTAGGCATCCCACATATAAAGTGGAGGAAGATGGGCATGGATGTTAGCTCAGGGCCAGTCTTCCTCAGCAAAAAGAGGAGGACTGGCAGTAGTTAGCTCAGGGCTAATCTTCCTCAAAAAAAAAAAAAAAAAAAAACAAGAAAAAGCCTCATGATAACCACAAACCAAAAACATATAATAGATGCCCAAAAAATAAAGAGAGAGGAATCCAAACATAAGACTAAAAAGTGCATCAAGACACAAGGTAAGAGATCAAGAAGAAAATAAAAGAATACAGAAGAACTTCAAAAACAACCAGAAAAAAACATTAAGTAAATGGCAATCAGTACATATCTATTAATAATGACTTTAAATGTCAGTTGATTAAATGATCCAATCAAAAGACATATCTCCAAAAACAAAAGTCATGTCTTCAATGGTGAATTCTTCTGAACATTTAAAGAAGAGTTGAGACTTATCACTTTCAGATTATTCCCAAAAGTTGAAGAGGAAGAAATGCTTCCAAGCTCATTTTACAAGGCCAAAATTACCCTATCAAAACTAGACAAAAATGACATGAAATAAATTACAGGCCAATATCTCTAATAAACATAGATTCAAAAATCTTCAACAAAATATTAGCAAATCCAATTCACAATACATTAAAAGAATCATACACCATGATCAGATAGGATGCATCCCAGGGAAGCAAGGATGATTCAGCATCCACGAATCAGTCAACATGATACACCACATTATCAAAGGATAAAAATCTTACAATCTCCTCTAAGATGCAGAGAAAGTATTTGACAAAATTTAACATCCATTTACAATAAAACCCTTCAAATAGTCAGCATAGAGGGGACAAATCTCAACATGATAAAGGCCATATATGACAAACACACAGCTAACATCATACTCAATGATGAAAGCTGAAAGTTTTTCCTCAGATCACGAACAAGACAAGGATGCCCAATATACTCACTTTGTCTCAGTAATGTATTAGCAGTCCTTGCCATAGCAATAAGGCAAGAAAAAGGAATAAAAGCCATTCAGATTGGACAGGAAGAAGTAAAACTGTCACTATTTGCACGTGACATGATACTATATACTATATGCAGTCATATGCCACATAACCTTGCTTTGGTCAAAAATAGATCATGTAGATGACAGTGATTTCATAAGATTATGATTGGGAATAATAAGATTAAGATAAGATTGGAAAGGAAGAAGTAAAACGGTCACTGTGTGCAGGTGACATGATAATATATACAGCAATGTGCTGCATAACACCAACTTAGCTTTGCGTAAGTACACTCCATGATGTTTGTACAATAATGAAATAACCTAATAGCGCAAATCTTAGACCATACCATTGCTGTTAAGCAATTCAGGACAGGTATAAAAAAGGTACAGTACAGAAGCCACCAAAGACTCTGCCAAAAAAACTATTAGAACTAATAAATGCATTTGGTAAAATTGCAAGACACAAAATTAATACACAAAAATTAGTTGTATTTCTATATACTAACAATAAATTATCTGAAAGAGAAATTAAGAAAGTAATCACATTTAAAATTGCATCAAAAAGAATAGCATAAGCAGTGATATCAGCATGATGATGTAGTGAGTTATTCCCTGTCACTTCCCTCTAAGTTACAATCAATTGGATATCCAGTGACCAACAGAGGATGTCTGACACAACACAACAGGACACCTAAGAGATCCATGCATCTATACCTCTGAAGGGAGGTGGACTGGACACCTGGAAGGGACTGCAACTAGGAAAGCAGACCCTCCTCCCCCAGCAGTAGCAATACAGAACAATTCCACTAGCACATATGCCTGTGAGCAGACACTGTGGGAGTAAAAACAAGAGATATGGCTTAGTATCTGCCCTTGTCCCAGTGGTTCGAGCATGCATGCCTGTGAATACAGACTGCAGGAGCCTAAACAGAATGTGTGACCAAGTCCATAACTTTGCCCTGTGGATGCAGTGTGTGTGCCCTCTCTCCCTACTCTTGCAATGGACAGGTCTTTCCAACAGTGTGAGCAATATACAAAACACTGATATTCCTGGGGCAGGGCCCACTGACCTGAAACTTCAAAACACAACAGCTGGCAACAGAGACCAGAGTCTGCATGAGTGAGCAGCAACAACAACCTCTCCCACTTTAGCCTCTGCTCTTGCCCAGAAGTAGCAAGTAGAACCTACAACCAGAGGCTTCAGGACCCACTGCAGAACTGGTGACACATCCTCCAGTGGCAGCACCCTGACACTGAGTCCACCAGAAAGGGGAGCAGTATACAAGTCCCCAGAACCCCAGACCCCAAGCAGTGACAGCCACATGCATGAACCACACATTCCTAAATGGTATAGCCCAAACCCCAAAGTCTGGGAGCAGCAGCACAGATGGTGCATGGAGGAGCATTATCCGAGCCTGTGGAGAGGCCCTGGAGAGCCTGTGGAGTAATATGAGACCCAAGAGACCCCAGAAGCAGCAGAAGTGCTTACAGCCTTTTGATCTCACTGGGGACCACTGAGGCTGCAGTAACATCATAAGTAGCAATGCACCAGCAACCTCAGAGGAACAAGAAGCACAAAAAGGACAATGATCATGTCTCTAGCAGAGGCAGAGGAGAGTGGAAAGTGCAGGCTCTCAAATACAATCAGAAGCAGCGCAGAACCAAAGTAACCAAAGCATTACCCAAATAAGAAAGGTGGCTACTGAGGAAGTGACATCAGCATCATGGTGGAGTAAGACATTCCCTTGGTCTCTCCCCTCTAAGTTACACCAGTCAGACATCAAGTGACCAACAAAGGACTCCCCACACAGCACATCAGAAAGCCTGAGTCATTCATGCATCTATACACCTGAAATTGGG
This sequence comes from Equus asinus, assembly GCF_041296235.1. Taxonomy (NCBI): domain Eukaryota; kingdom Metazoa; phylum Chordata; class Mammalia; order Perissodactyla; family Equidae; genus Equus; species Equus asinus. Next base: position 108,523,712 of record NC_091792.1, read on the forward strand.
TGGACTGGACCTCCAGGAGGCAGTGGCACTAGGGGGGCATCCCCCTTTCCCCCAGCAGCCGTGATCTGTAACGTGGATGCGCACACTGTTGTGCACCTTAGTGACGACAGGCTGCAAGGGCCAATACGGCACTTGTGGCTTGGCCCCTGCACTGTACCCAGTGGGGATTGGTTGCTAGTGCATGCATCCTGAGGCTCTAGGACACAGAGTAGGACCAGTTATCAGCTCCCTTTTCCCGGAAGTGTCACCAGTTTTTCCAACAATAGGGCCTATATCCAAGGAGTGAATTCCTACAAGCAGGGGCAGAGTCTCCTGATCTGAAGTTTCAGAGCAGATCATGAGCTTGCATGTGCAAGCGATGGTACCCAGAGGCTGTGGCTCCTGCCTCTCCCAGTAGTGGTAGGTGGCAAAAACATCCTGAGGCTTCAGAACACACAGTGGAGCTGGTGACAAAGCCCCATCCTCCAATGGTGGGGCCAGCCTGTCTAGTAGTTGGGACTCCATTCAAGGATTAAATTTCCCCAGCAGGGGTGAGATCTTCTGATCTGAGTTTTTAGAGCAGATCATTGGTGATCGTGTGCCAGTGCAAACAACCAAAAGCTGTGCCCCTCCCAACAGTGGCAGGTGGCTCGCACATCCTGAGGATTCAGGACACAGAGAGAAGTAGGCTACGTGGTCCCCTCCCTCTCCCATTGCAGTAACACCAGTCTTTTAGCAATGGGGACTACATCCAAGGTGTAAATTTCCTCAGCAGGCATGGGGTGCCCCAACTTGATGTGTCAAAAAGCACACCAGTGGGCTGCATTGACAGGAGACTACATGACCAGCAGCTTCAACCTGAGCAGAACCTGAAATCCAGCCCCCAGTGGCAGCACTCGACACTGGATCTAACACCAACATGCACTTCATTAAAATAGTTGGGCCCCTGACAACAATAATGAAACCTGTGAACACAGAGCCCCTGAAAGTGCTTCTGCCAGCAACCCCAGATAATCAAGGAGCAGCAAGGCCAGTGATGCATGGGACTGCAGCACCTGAGCCTGTGGGAAACCCCTGGAGGATGACCAGGGCAACATGAGACCCAGGTGGCCCCAGAAGCAACAGTAGTGCCCACAGCCTGGTGAGCCCAGTGGCAACAACTGAGATTATAGCAATATTGAAACCAGCAAGACATTGGCCACCTCAGAGGCACAAGTAACACAAGGACAATGCCTCTAGCAGAAGCAGTGGAGTGTAGAAAGTGAAGGCTGTCAAATACAACCAGAAGCAGCTCACAACAAAAGTTACCAGAGCTATACACAAATGAGAAAGATGGTTACTACCACAAAAGTGCAGGCAGAGGATAAATTTATCAAATATCATGCAGAACTACAGTAACATGACAGAACAGATGAGGAATGACAGCTCTTCAAAAATCAAATTTGAAGTCACAGAAGATTGCAATCTGAATGGGAAAGAATTCAAAATGGCTGTCATAAAGAAACTCAAGGAAGTACAAGAAAATCCTGAAAGACAATTCAATGAGTTTAGACATAATGTTAATGAACAGAAGGAATAGTGCACCAAAGAGATTGAAGCTCTAAAACAAACAAACAAACAAAACAAACAAAAGTTCTGGAGATGAAGAACACAATTAGTGAAATATAAAATAGTGTAGCAAGCATAAAAAATAGAGGACACATTATGGAGGAGAGGTCCATTCAGCTAGACAATAGAAACCTAGAAATGATCCAGGTAGAAGAGGAGAGAAAACAAAGATGTTTTTCAAATGAAGAAATTAAACAAGAAATATCTGACTCAGTTAGGAAAAGAAAGATAAAGATTAAAGGTATCCCAGAGGAAGAGAGGGAGAATGGAACAGAGAGCTTATTCAAATAAATAATAGCAGAGAACTACCCAAACTTGGGGAAAAAAATGAATATACAAGTAAGCAAGCTAATAGAACTCCTACGTCTGTCAATGCAACAAGACCTTCTCCAAGGCATATAATAGTGGAACTGTCAAAAGTTAACGACAATGAAGAAATATTAAGGGAAATTAGAGAGAAGAAAATAACCTTCAAGGAACCCCCATTAGACTACTGACATACCTAAAAGGAGAAATTGATGACAACACAATGGTAGTAGGGGACCGTAACACCCCACCTATATCAATGTATAGGTCATCCAGACAAGAAAACAAGGAAATAGTGACCTTAAATGAAACACTACATGAGATGGACTGAATAGATATATATAGAACATTGCATGAAAAATAGCAGAATTCAGGTTATCCTGAAGTGCATATGGAACATTCTCAAAGATAGACCATATGATGGGAAACTATTAAATCCAATAAATTTAAGAGGATTGAAAGCATATCCATGATCTTTTCTAATCACACTGATGTGAAAGTAGGAATCAACCACAAGAAAAACTCTGGGAAAGTCACAAATATATGAACACTAAGCAACATGCTACTGAACAACTGTTGGACAATGAAGAAACAAAAGGAGAAATCAAAAAATACCTAGAGACAAATGAAAATGAAAACAACACATACCAATATTTATGATAAGCAACAAAAGCAGTACTGAGAGGGAAATTTATAGCAATCCAAGCCTACCTCAACAAACAAGATAAATCTGAAATAAACAAGCCTACCCTACACCTAAAAGAACTGGGAAAAGAAAAAAGTGCAGAGTTAGTAGAAGGAAGGAAATAATAGAAAGAGCAGAAATAAACAAAATAAAAAATAGAAAAATAATAGAAAGGATCAATGAAACTAAGAGCTGGTTCTTTTTGAGAAGATAAACAAAATTGACAAACCCTTAGCCAGACTCCCTAAGAAAAGTAGAGAGAAGACTCAAATAAGCAAAATTATAAATGAATGAGGTGTTCACTATAATGGACACCACAGAATTACAAAGGATTATAAGAGAATAGTACAAAAAGCCATATGCCAACAAACTGGATAACCTGAAGGAAATGAGTAACTTCTCAGAACTGTTCAACCTCCCAAAACTGAATTGAGAAGAAATAGAGAATCTGAATAGACCAAAAACAAGCAAAGATATTGAAACAATAATCAAAAACCTGCCAAAAAAAAGTCCAGGACCAGAGAACTTCTCTGGTGAATTCTACCAAACATTCAAAGATGATTTAATTCCTACCTTTCTCAACTATTCTGAAAAATTGAAGAGGATGAGAGAATTCCAAACTCATTTTAAAGGCCAACATTACTCTGACACGAAAAACAGACAAGGACAACACAAGACAAGGGCAAAAAATAGAAATTACAGGCCAATATCACTGACGAACATAGACGCGAACATTCTGAACAAAACATCAGCAAATTGGATACAACAGTACATTACAAGGATCATACATCATGATCAAGGGGAATTTATTCCAGGGATGCAGGGATGGTTCGGCATCCACAGTTAATGTGATACACCACATTAACAAAATGAAGCATAAAAATCACATGATCATCTTAATAGATGCAGAGAAACATTTGACAAGATCCAACACTAATTTATGATAAAAACTCTAAAGAAAATTGATATAGAAGGAAGAAATAACATAATAAAGGACATAAATTGAAAATCCATAGCCAACATCAAAGTCAACAGAGAAAAACTGAATATGGCTTCTCTGAGAACAGGAACAATATAAGGATGCCAACTCTTGTCATTTTGTATTTAAAGTAGTATTGGAAGTTCTAGCAAGAGTCATTACACAAGAAAAAGAAATAAAACGTATCCAAATTAGAAAGGTAGATGTGAAACTGTCACAATTTGCAGATGAAATGATTCTATAAAGAGAAAACCCTAAAGAATCCTCCAAAAAACTATTAGGAATAATCGAAAAAAACAGTAAAGTTGCAGGATACAAAATCAACATAAAAAAATCAGTTACATTTCTATACACTTACACTGAACTGGCAGAAAGAGAAGTCAAGAATACAATACCATTTACAATTGAAAAAAGAGAACAAAATACCTTGGAATAAATATAACCAACGATATGAAAGACCTATACAGTGAAGAGCATAAGACATTGTTGAGAGAAATCTTAGAAGACATAAAGAAATGGAAAGATATTCTGTGCTCATGGATTGGAAGAATAAACATAGTTAAAGCACCTAAAGCAAATTACAGATTCAATGCAATATCAATCAGAATCCCCATGACATTCTCCATGGAAATAGAACAAAGAATACTAAAATTTATATCGAACAACTAAAGGCCCTGAATAGCCAAAGCAATCCTGAGAAAAAATATCGAAGCTGAAGGTAATACCCTCTTGAGTTCAAAGTATGCTACAAAGGTGTAGTAATCAAACAGTATTCCAGCAGTAGAAAAACAGACACACAGATCAGTGCAGAAGAACTGAGAGCCCAGAAATAAAACCACATATATATGGACAGCTAATCTTTGTCAAAGAAGCCAAGAACATACAACGGAGAAAGGAAAGTCTCTACAATAAATGGTGTTGGGGAAGTGGACAACCACATGCAAAAGAATGAAGGTAGGCCATAATCTTACACCATAAACAAAAATTAACTCAAAATGATTAAAGACTTGAATGTAAGACCTGAAACCATAAAACTTCTAGAAGAAAACATAAGCAGTATGTTCTTTGACATTGGTCTTAGGGGTAGTTTTCATATATCATGTCTTCTGAGGGAAGGGAAACAAAAGAAAAACTAAACAAACGGGACTACATCAGACTGAAAAACTTCTACATGCCAACAGAAACTATCAACAGAACAAGAAGACAACGCACCCCCAAGGAGGAAATATTTGCAAATCATATATCTGATGAGGGGCTAATTTCCAAAATGTGTAAAGAACTCATACAACTCAACAACAACAAACTGAAGAACCTCATCCAAAAAAAGTCACAGGATATGGACAAACATTTTTCCAAAGAAGATATACCGATGATCAACAGGCACATGAAGATATGTTCAACATCACCAACAATTAGGAAAATGCAAATCAAAACTACACTGAGATATGCCTTAGACATGTCAGAATGGCTAAAATTAACAAGACAAGAAATAATCATTGGAGAAGATGTGGAGAAAAGGGAAGACTCAAATTAAAACTACCATATAATCCAGCTATTCCTCTACTGGGTGTTTATGCAAAGAACACAAAATAATTCAAAAAGATGTATGCACCCCTATGTTCATTGCAGCATTATTCTCAATAGTTCTCAATAACCAAGATATGGAAGCATCTCAAGTGCCCATCACAAATGAATGGACACAGAAGGTGTGAGATTATATATATATATATATATATATATATATATATATATATATATATATTCATTGTGTGTATGTGTGTGTGTGTGTGTGTGTATGTATGTGTATTCTCAATAGCCCAGATGTGGAAGCAACTCAAGTGCCCATCACAAATGGTTGGACAAAGAAGGTGTGATATATATATATATATATATGTTCATTGTGTGTGTGTGTATATATATATATATATGTATATATGTGTGTGTGTGTATACAATGTGTGTATATATACATACAATGAAATAAGCTTCAGCCATAAAATCGACAAAATCATGGCATTTGCAACAAAGTGGATGGACATTGAGGGTATTATGCTAAGCAAATTTTCAGACAGAGAAAGACAAATATCCCATGATTTCACTCATATGTGGAAGATAAGCAAACAAGCACATAGATAAGGAGAATAGACTGGTGGTTACCAGAGGGGAAGGAGATGAGGGAGGGAAAAATGGTAAAGAGCACATATGTATGGGGACAGAAAAAACTAGATTATTGGTGGTGAACATGATGCATTCTATACAGAAACTCAGATATAATAACGTACATCTGAAATTTGTAAGTTTTAAGCCAATATGAGCTCTAAAAATTAATTTTTTAAAAATAGAATAAAACACCTAGGAATAAATTTTAACAAGAAGTAAAAGACATGTACTCTGAAAAATATAAGACGTTTATAAAAGAAATAGAAGATAACACAAATAAACGGAACGACATGCTGTACTCATGGATGGGAAAAATTTTCATTAAAATGCCCATACTACCCAAAGAAATTTACAGATTTAATGTAATCCCTATCAAAATACCAATGGGATTTTTCACAGAAATACATCAGAGAATCCTAAAATTTGTGTGGAATTGCAAATGACCGAAATAGCCAAGCAATCTTGAGAAAGAACAATAAAGCTGGAGGAATCACGTTGCCTGATCCAGACTATATTAAGAAGCTATAGCAATCAAAAAAGTATGGTAGCATCACAAAAGCAGACACAAAGACCAATGAAACAAAATAGAGAGCCAAGAAATAAAGTCTTGCATATGTAGTCATTTAATCTATGACAAAGAAGCTCAGAATATACAGTGAAGAACAGACAGTTGTTTCAATAGATGGTGCTGGGAAAACGGAGCAGCTACAAGGAAAAGAATGAAACTGCACCACTATCTTACACCATATACAAAAATAAATTCAAAACAGTTTAAAGATTTGAGTGTAAGGCCTGAAACCATAAAACTCCTAGCAGAAAGCTTAAGCAGTACATTCTTTGACATCAGTCTGAGTAATAATTTTTAGACCAGTCTCCTTAGGCAATAGCAATGAGAGAAAAAAATAAACTAATGGAACTACATCAAACTAAAAACATTTTGTACAGTGAAGGAAACCATTCACAAAACAAAAAGGCAACCTACTGAGTGGGAAAAGATTTTTGCAAATCATATACTTGATATGGGATTAATATTCAAAATATACAAAAAACTTACACAACTTAACATCAAATAAACAGCAGATCAAAGTAAAAAATTGACAGAGGGCCTAAATAGACATTTGTCCAAAGAAGACATACAGACAGCCAACAGGCACTCAAAAGGATGCTCAATATCACTAATCATCAGGCAAATCAGATGAAAACCACAAGGAAATTCACCTCACACCAGTAAGAATGGCTATTATAAAAAAGAAAAGCAAAAACAAGTACTAGTGAGGCTGTGGAAAACAGGGAACTCTCGTACACTGTTGCTGGGAATGTAAAATTAGTGAAGGAACTATGGAAAACAGTATGAAGATTCCTCAAAAAATTAAAAATAGAAGTACCATACAATCCAGCAATTCCATTTCTGGGTATTCATCTGAAACGAATGAAAACATTATCTTGAAAAGATATAGGCACTGCTATGTTCAATGGAGCGTTATTTACAATAGCCAAAATATGGAAGCAACCAAAGTGTCCATCAACAGATGAATGGATAAAGATGTGAGATATGTATTTATAAATACAATGAATATTATTCAGCCATAAAAAAGAATAAAATCTTGCCATTTGCAACATCATGGATGGAAAAGTGTGTTATTCTAAATGAAATAAGACAGAGAAAGACAATTACAATATGACTTCACTAATATGTGGAATCTAAAACACAAAACAAATGAATGAACAAAACAGAAACAGACTCATAGATACAGAAAACAAACTGGTAGTTTCCAGAGGGGACACAGGTTGGTGGGCACGCAAAATAGGTGAAGTGGATTAATACGTACAAACTGCTAGTTATAAAATAAGTCACAGGGATGTAATGAGCAGTAGAGGGAATATAGTCAATAATAATGTGTTAACTTGGTATGACAGATGAGAAATAGACTCATCGTGGTGATCATTTCATAATACACATAAATACCAAATCACTATGATATGCCCCTGAAACTAATATGATATTGTATATCAATTATACTTCAATTAAAAGAAAAGAAATTCCAGTACTAGTGGGTGCAGATAAGATCAACTATTAAATTAACTCAAAAAGAAAGAGAAAAACTGAATAGGACAATTAAAAAAAGACTGAATTAGTAATCAAAATTACCTACAAAGAAAAGCTCATGCCAAGTTGGTTTCACTGATGAATTTCACGTAGAATTAATATCAATTCTTTGAAAAAATTCTCCAGAAAATGGAAAAGGAGAAAACACTTGCTAGGATACTCAGTGAGGCCCTGATATTAAAAACACACATAGATATGACAAGAAAAGAACACTACAGACCAAAATCTCCTATGAATGTAGATACAAACGTCATCAACAATATGCGAGCAAACCAAAATCAGAAATATACAAAAAGGATACTACTCCAAGAAAAACTGGAATTTATCCTAGGATGCAAGGCTGCTGTAGCAACTGAAAAATCATTAATATGATATACCATTATCAATAAAATGAAAGAGAAGAACTGCATGATCATCTCAATAAATGCAGAAAAATCATTTGAAAAAATCCAATACCTTTCATGACGAAAATACTCAGTGAACTAGGAACAGAGAGAAACTTCCTCAAATAAGTAAAAGGTATGTACATAAAACCCACAGCAGACATCATACTAGATGGTGAAACACTAAATGTTTTTTCTCTAAGATAAGGAATAGGATGAGGACATCCACTGTCATCATTCCTACTCGACTACTTATTGGAGATTCAAGCCAAGACATATGGGAATAACATAAAATAAAGAAACACACATTGTAAAGGAAGATGTAAAACTACTTCTATTGGCAGATGAAACGATTTTACATGGAGAAAATGTTTGAGAATTCACTGGAAAATATACAATATACCATTGCAATAAACAATCCAAAATGAATTTAAGGAAACAATGCCACCACAGTCATAATCCCTTAATAACAGGGATATATTCTGACAAATGCGTCATTAGGCGATTTTGACATTGTAAGAACATCATAGAGTGCACTTACACAACTTAGATGGTATTGCCTATGACACACTTAGGGTATATGGTAAAATCTTATGGGATCACCAGTGAATATGCAGTCCCTCGACTGAAATGTCGATATGAGATCATGACTGTATAATAGCAACAAAAAAATAAAATACTTAGGAATAAATTTAACAAGAAAATTTCAACCTTATACTGTGTAAACTACAAAACATTGTAAAATGTATTAAAGAGATCTAAATAAAAGACATCTCATATTCTAAGATCAAAACACTTAATATTGTTTTAATGGCAATTCTCCACAAATTGATACACAAATTCAACAAAACCTCTATCAAAATCCCAGCTGATTTCTTTACATGAATTGCCAAACTAATCCTAAAATTCACATAGATATTGAAAGGACCAAAAACTTATCAAATAATCTTGAAAAGACAGAACGAAGTTGGAGGAATTATACTAATTGATTTCAAAGCCAACAACAAACAACACTATTCAAGAGAGTTTGATACAACATACAGAAAAGCAAATAAATCAACAAAATAGACATTGGAATTCAGAAATATACTCACACATTGATGATCAAGTGATTTTTGACAAAGGAATGAGCATTCTTTTAAACAAATTCTTCAAATGAAGCTAAAATCTACATGTAAAACAATGAGGTCAGACCACCTACCTCAAACCATATATAAAAATTCAAAATGGATCAAAAGCCTAAATGTAAAAATAAAACTATAAGCCTCTTATGGAAAAACATAGGTAAAACATTTTGATATTGGGATTGGCAATGATTTCTTATATGACACCAAAAGCACAACAACCAAATTACAAATAGAGAAACTGGACTTCATCAAAACTTAAAACTTTTGTTCTATAAAGCACACCATAAAGAAAGTGAAAAGACAACCTGCATAATTAAAGATATATTTACAAATCATAAATTTCACAAGGGATGTATATACCAAATATAACTGAAAGGATCTTATAATTGAATAATAAGAAGATAAATAATTCAATTAAAAATTACACAGAGGTTCTGAATAGATATTTCTCCATGAAAGGTATACAAGTGTTGAACAAACATATGCAAAGGTGTTTAACACTATTAAGATGAGGGAAAAATAAGAAATGACACGAAATATGACTTCACTCCCACTGATATAATTAGACAAAATAACAAGTGTTGGCAAGGATATGGAGAAATTCAAACCATTACATGTTGCTAGTGGAAATGGAAAATGGTGCATTCACTTTTGAAAATGGTATGCCATATCTTCAAAGGTGAAACACAGAGTTACCATATGCCCCAGCAATTCTACTTCTAGGTGTATAAGCAAGAGAAAGGAAAATATGTTCATTTAAAACTTTTATGTGAATGTTAATGACGTTATTCATAATATTCAGAAAATGCAGAAGAAATTGTTGGTCGACTTATGAATGACTAAACAAAATAGGGGATATACATACTACGGAATATTATTTTCCAATAAAAAGGAATGAAGGTTGACATGTTACAACATGGATGAACTTTAAAAATGTTATGCTAAAATACAGGAGTAAGTCACAAAAGACCACATATTGCATGATTCCATTCATAAGAAATATTCAGAATAGACAAATCTAAAGACAGAAACTAGATTAATGGTTGAATGAGGCTTGAGGGTGGCAGAGAGATGAGGCAGTTCCACCTAAAGGGTAAAGGTTTATTGATAGATGATGAAAATGCTCTTCAATTGATTGTTGTAGTGGTTGCACAATTGTGTGAATATACTATGAACTATTGAACTGTATACTTTAAGGTTCAACAAGACTGCAGACACAATTGCATCTCACTTGCCACTTGTTCTTGACAATCTTCCAAATATAGCTGACTTACACATACAAGGGCATCACCTCTTAGCAGACAATAGTACTTTTAAGTTAAAACAGATATTAAACACATGCATACAAACAAAGTCATCTACTTTTTGCTTTTCCACTTGCTATCCAAAGCTCTGACTGTCCATATCATCTATTTACTTTGAGCTGTAGGAGTTATATTTTAACTTCCTGATTGATTTCTCCTTAAATTTAAGCCTGAGCAGCGGTACAAGGGATCAGCAATTTGAAAGGAAGCATTGCATTCCACCAACATGTCTCTGAAATGGATTTCACTTCTGCTGCTGCTACAGCTGAGTTGTTACTTTAGCCCTGGGAGTGCTGGAAAGGTGCTGGTGTGGCCCACAGAATACAGCCATTGGATCAATATGAAGAAAATCCTGGATGAACTTGTCCAGAGAGGTCACGAAGTGACTGTTCTGACAGCTTCAGCTTCCATTCTTGTTGATCCCAACAAACCATCTGATATTAAATTTGAGATTTATCCTGCATCTTCAACAAGACAAGAATTTGAGGATATTGTCAGGAAAATAATCAATGATTGGACGTATCTGACAAAAGAACCATTTTGGACACAGTTTTCACGACTGCAAGAAGTCCTTCAGGAATTTTCTGATTATTTTGAAAAGCTCTGTAAAGATGCAGTTTTGAACAAGAAACTTATAAGAAAATTACAAGAATCAAAGTTTGATCTCATTCTGGCAGATGCCGTTGGACCGTGTGGTGAGCTGTTTGCTGAGCTGCTGAAAATACCTTTCATGTACAGTCTCCGCTTCGTTCCAGGCCATAAAGTTGAAAAGTATAGTGGAGGACTTCCATTCCCACCGTCTTATGTACCTGCTGTTATGTCAGAATTAAGTGATCAGATGACATTCATGGAGAGGGTAAAAAATATGTTATATGTGCTTTATTTTGACTTTTGGCTCCAAACATTTAATGAGAAGCAGTGGAATCAGTTTTACAGTGAAGTACTAGGTAAGTCATGTGTTTGGGTGGTGCTTTGAAGTCCTAATTTTCCTAGTGCCTTGGAATGCGGGTTTGTATAAAGTCATAGGAATTTGTCTTTTATAAGTGCAATGTTGAAATAAAAATATAAAATATCTCTCAAACTCATAAATATTATGGAAACACTTAAATTATAGGGTTAGTTAGAATGCTGTGGTCCACTACTACTACAGGACCCTCCAGGAAATCATAAATTAAAAGTTAGAGCACTTAGGAGCTGTTAAGCAATCGCATATCATTTCTTGTCTGTTTGTTTGTAATAGGCTTTATTTCATAGAAGACTTTTAGGTCCTCAGCAATATTGAGTAGAGATTTTCCTTACGCCTTGCACCGTCACATGAATGCCTCCCTTATTATCAACATTCCCCACAAGAGAAGTAGATGTGTTACAGTTGACAAAACGATACTGACATACAATTATCATCTAAAGTCCATATTTTATATTAGGGTTCTATCTTGGTGTTGCACGTTCTTTGAGTTTAGACAAAATTATAATGTCACGTGTCCACCATTAAAATATCATAAGTGTAGTTTCACTGCCCTAAAAATACTCTGTGCTCTGCCTAATCATCCTCCACATCAATTTTACTGTAATTTATTTCATATTCAATACAAATGATTAGAAATTTCACTAAATATCTTGATCAAAAAAGACATAATATTGGGGCTGGCCCCGTGGCTGAGTGGTTAAGTTCGCGCGCACCGCTGCAGGCGGCCCAGTGTTTCGTTGGTTCGAATCCTGGGCACAGACATGGCACTGCTCATCAGACCACGCTGAAGCAGCATCCCACATGCCACAGCTAGAAGAACCCACAACGAAGAATACACAACTATGTACCGGGGGGGGCTTTGGGGAGAAAAAGGAAAAAATAAAATCTTTAAAAAAATAAATAATAAATAAATAAATAAATAAAAAGACATAGTATTGAGCAGTAATATATTTCTAGCACAACAGTCTATGGAGCCATGAGGTAATTATTTCCCCTTATTTAGTTTAGTTTCATTTAAAAAATAAACTATTTTGCTGTGTTACCTGAATGAGTATTACCCGAAGGAGTCCTTCACAATTGCTCTATCTCAAACACGTGAACATATAATTACAATTTTTAATGATTACATATTCCTTCACTAAGTACTTATAAAACATCTGTTTTAAAGGCCTAGAATTTTGTCAAAAGGTGGACATACAAGTTGCAAGCCATACTTTCTAAAAACAATGTCTCTACTTTACAGATAAAATGAGCCACTATTAAGGGTGAGCCCACCTATTTCCATACTTTATGAAAACTTTCCAGCTATTTTTTGTAAATACATTTATTTAATATGCAAAAATTTTTAAGCTCCTTATGTGAACCAAGTACCAGCGTGGCCATACTTTCAAAGCCTTAGTTTACTGGGGAAATCTAGGATCAAGGGAATAGCTTGCTAAATTGTAAAACTGGAGGGAGTGCTTCAGGGAAACAAGTGTCCATGGGTATGGTAGGGAGAATTGATGGAGCAGTTGAAATCACTGTTTACATTTGCATCAATTACTTTTGCAGCTTTACAGAAAAGAAAATTTAAATTTATTTCTTTAGCAGCTTAAGTTTAATAACTGTTTATGATTGTGAATTCACTGGTGTGATCTTACAGATGAAAGTCTCTTACGCTTTGTCATATATATAAACAACATATATGTATATTATATATATTCTCACACGTAATTGTATTGTGAAACCACACACAAGTTTCAACATCTTTGGCTATGTCATTGTTAGCTCTTTTCAGAAAATTACCTGGTATATTCACTTTAGAAAACTCTCATTTCCTTATTTTTATTTGCTTTTTTTCCTTCAGGAAGACCTACTACATTATTTGAGTTAATGAGAAAAGCTGAAATGTGGCTCGTTCGAAACTATTGGGATTTTGAATTTCCTCGCCCATTCTTACCACATTTTCAGTTTATTGGAGGATATCACTGCAAACCTGCCAAACCCCTGCCTAAGGTGACCTATTCCTGTTTGTGTGGTTGGTTTGCTTTGAATTTTCATTAGAACTGATTCTGTGTTGTTTATTTAGAATGTTTGATTACAGTGAGAGATATGGGAAGCTGTGTAAAGTGACCTACCACTTAGAAACTCATATATTTCAAAACCATTACAAGACTCCGAATTTCATTATCATGACTGAATAAAGTAATACACCTGAAAGACTTTGGGAATAGGGTCAGTTAAATTAAGGCCTCATTATTCATCACATAAAAACGTATCAGTCACTCTTTCAAAAATATTCTTTTTTTTTTTTCTGGCTGACAACGATTTGCCCTAACTAACATCTGTTGCCCAACATCCTCTGTTGGCATGTCATTTGCTGCCACAGCATGGCCACTCATGACAGATAAGTGGTGTAGGTCCGCACCTGGCAACCAAGACAGGTCCACCAAAGCGGAGTGTGCCGAACTTAACCACTAGGCCACCAGGGCTGGCCCTCAAAGAATATTCTTAAAGTGACTAGCATATTCCAGAGCTATGTGCTGGTATGCAGAGAAGCAGCGGAGACACAATTTTCCCCCATACATACCATACATTCTACTTGGAAACCTAGAATATAAACATGTAATAAAAACTGTGCAAAAAGTATTATAATAGGGAACGGCCACAATGCTAAAGAATATCCAGTGGGCATCATAGAACAACAATGATGAGAAGCAGAAAGTACACTCTTTGTATTGGAAAGGTTACATCATTAATTTCTAGAGAGAAAAGAACTAATGATGAATTTCAAACAGAAGGACTGAATCAAAAAAGAGGATGAGTATGCAGTTTTGACAACATATACTGGAAACTTTCGGCTCTTCTACATTTCCTTTTTCTTGGTATGAGTGTGTACTGAGCCATAAGGAATTATTCCAGGACTGAGAGTAGTAAATTGATTCTAAATAGGCAAGAATGTGGGAATACAAGTCAGAATAATTCTGAAACAATTCCAGGCAAGAGGGTGACCAGCTTTCTGCTGCAGAAAGCCTGCTGTATCTCTCCCACTGTGGGCCAGCTGCTCCCTGGAGAACTCTGGGAGGTGATGATGAAGGCCCCTCCCAGCCAGTTACACAAAGTACGTTCTACTAGGACATCCAGTTTACAATATGATTTCATGGCCAAAGGTGTCATACATAAACAAACCAGAAATATGGTCAATCAAATAAGTAATATGCATGTATATTTCTGGATTATAAATAGGAATCTTAGGGCTATTTCATGGAAAATCCAAACAGTAATATCAGATTCATTTTTCTGATGAGTCTGAGATTACTCATCAGCATTCTCCAGCCTTTAAAGAGAGAATTTAGGGGGAGCTCGGGAAATACGAAGTTTAGATGAGGTATAAATTATTATAGAGCTGTGAGGAAAAAGATGTAAAGTCACCGCACTCATACAAAATTTTCATAGTGCTCATAGTCAGAGACAGTAAATACTAATGACTAAACTAAAATAATTCCTCAGAAAACCTGTGTGGCATAAACACAAATGATTTAGTAGAACTATAACAGTAAAGAATCAAAGGTGAGTCAAGATCTTGCTGTGTGGCCTCCTTCCAAGAGTCTATGTTAGTAATTAATGACAGTGTAAATGAAGAGACTAGGCATAATATTGTCTGCACTACTGTATATTGGCTCTATTTCACTTCTTTCTTACACACAGACACACACACACACATTTGTACAGATATACATAATAAAGGAAATTAATCTCATATCAATTGTATCATGGCAAAGGAACTGAAAGATTAGATCTGTTATACAAAGTCACTGAGGAAAACAGAATGGAGGTTCCTCAAAACATTAAAAGTAGAATTACCATAAGGCCCATCAGTTCCACTTCTGACTATGTATCAAATGCAATTGACATTAGGATCCCACTGAGATATATACACAGCCATCTGCATAGCAGCATTATTCACAAGAGTCAAAATGCAGAAGCAACCCAAGTGTCCATCAACAGATGAATTAATAAACAAAATGTGGAATTTACAGACAATGGAATATTACTCAGCCTTAAAATTGAAGGAAATTCTAACACATGCTGCAACAGTAGTGAACCTTAATGACACTATTCTAAGTGATATGGGACATTCACAAAATGACAAATACCATATGATTCACTTATATAAATTATCTAGACTAGCCAAATTCATAGAAGCAGAAAGTAGAATGACAGTTGCCAGGGAATTATTGTATAATGGGTATAGTTTCAATTTGCAAGGTGAAAAGTTCTGAATATTGGTTGTACAACAATGAGAAGGTACATACTACTGAACTATTCACATAGGAATGGTAAAGATGGTAACTTTTACATTATGTATGCTTTACCACAATTAAAAATAATCAGGGGCTGGCCAAGTAGCACAGCAGTTAAGTTCGCATGTTCTGCTTCTCGGCGGCCTGGGGTTCCCTGGTTCAGATCCTGGGTGCGGACATGGCACCACTTGGCATGCCATGCTGTGATAGGGGTCCCACGTATAAAGTAGAGGAAGATGGACACGGATGTTAGCTCAGGGCCAGGCTTCCTCAGCAAAAAAGAGGAGGACTGGCAGTAGTTAACTGAGGGCTAATCTTCTTCAAGGAAAAAAAAATCAGGCACTATACTAGTAATTCCTGATAGTAGATGATTTTCTCTCCTTATTTGTTTGCAGCAATCCTTTCAATAATGTTTATGTTGCTGTTGTTCTTTGGTGATGGAGTAAATTATTTCTTCACAGGAATTGGAAGAATTTGCTCAGAGCTCTGGAGAAAACGGTATTGTGGTATTTAGTCTGGGGTCAATGATCAGCAACATGACAGAAGAAAGAGCCAATGTGATTGCATCAGCCCTTGCCCAGATTCCACAAAAGGTTAGATAAAGTACCTTATACTGGACAGCTATTTAATTTATCTGTCATATTTTGAAAAGGGTGTGATTACAGAAATTTCCTACAGGAAAGGTAAACTACACTGTACTATGATAGATCCAATTTATGTCAAAAATGAGTGTAAAAGCGAAAGTATACATGGCAGGTGTCAACAGTGCAGAGGATGATTTTGATTGACAATAATTTTGCCATTAACATTGGTATCAGATTAAACGTATTTAACAGATGCAGCATGAAGTTTGGGTATTATAATGATATTGCGGGCAGGTACACCTATCATCAAATTCTGCTCTGTCATTTGCTCCTTTTCCTTGTAAGATTCCTCAGGGCACTGTGTATGTTACAGATGTTCTCAGACAGGAGTCAGGGGCTGTCCCCTGGTGTGACAGTTAAGTTCAGAGTGATCAGCCTCAGTAGCCCAGGGCTGCAGATTTAGATCCTGGGCATGGACATACACCACTAGTCAGCCATGCTGTGGTGGTGACCCACATACAAAATAGAGGAAGACTGGCACAGATGTAGCTCAGAGTTAATCTTCTTCAGCAAAAAAAAAAAAAAAAATAGAAAGAAAGAAAGGAGGTAAATTTTAACACTAACATTAAACAAGAAATGATAACAGTCTAAAAGGCATCCTGAAGTTTAGGTTTGCCAGGCAATCCAGGCCTCATTTACTTCCCTTCAATTTCAGAAAAGCCCTATTCAATGTGCTGTTCAGGGTGCTATGAAAAGAAAGGATAGCCAAGGCTCACCAACCTGCATCCAGGTTCCTATCCAGCTACGATGATTTAACGAGAGACAATAAACAACTGGAAAACAAGAAAGAGAAAAAAATGTCCTTGTGCATCAGGTCCCTGCTAAAGTTTGAAACAGGGAAACAAAAGAAATCATGGAGATGGGTCAGCCCTTAAGGTGACCTTGTGTTTTACAAACTATGGATCTGCAAGGACCTTGCTTCTAATCCATCTGAATAATAAATCCTCTCAATTGAAGAAGGAGGAGGGAATCTAAAAAGGAGCCAATTAGAAGCCAGGCTAGCATAAGAAAGTTTCTGATGTTTTCTTCTTGGTAAAATACGGCAGTAAATTATTTCTAATATATAGAACATACTTGAGTCTCTCAGTGTATTTGTGAACTACTTTTTAGTTTCCTGTTACAGCTTTCTGCTTATCATTTATGCAAATTTTCTGAGAACTGAAGTTGCTTTAAGACTCACATAGCAAATAGATGTTAACCACTGGTAATTTAAAATCTGGCTTATGAGGGTTGCTGAGGAATTGCAAAATCTTCAACTAATTTTGGTACTGGGCTTGGAAATGGCTTGGCTATAAGAAACCATATTGATCAATACTGTCAAGGTTGGAATGCATCCTGAAAGTGTTAACAGTCAGTTGAGTAAAATTTAGCACCATCATGATATTCAATTTTTTTCAACAGCAATACTCTTATATATGAAGTACTAAGAGGCTCTTCCTTTCAACATGTAAAGAATTTTCAAACCTAGCAATAGTGATAATACTATGGATTCACGTAAAAGATTACTACTTGAAATTTTTCTTGGAAGTATTGGGATTAATAATTAGTAAACTTAAACATACTTAGCAAGTAGAAATTATTTGTTATTAAAAATAAATAGTTAAAAATCAGAATTATTCTTCTCACAAATAGCTGAATGCACACATTTCACGTTTGGCAAATCGAAAGACGTAAAACTCTAATGATATAACTTATAGGACAAGTGCATATAAATAAATCACTTCTGCCAACCATCAAAAAGAAATAAGCAAGCTAATATTAAATTTGGCAGCTGAGAGCTAATATAATAGTTAAATTAGTAGATTATTCATGATTTGCCTTTTTTTTGCACTAAAATTAAAATGACTGCCTAAAAAAATTTTATGTGCTTGAATTGGTGATTGAAAATCTCATTTGTCTAGTCCAAGTGTGAAACATCATGATTGCAATCAAACTTGACTGAATATAAAATAAGTACGTGAAACATGAGAATTCCTATTATATCCGTGTTTTATTGGTTCTCATTACTTAGCATCTCTTCCCTCATTTCTTCATCTGTCATGATGAATAGATTTAAATAGAGGCCTCCCAATCTATTTAGATTCTAATGTGCTATACTTTGAAGTTTGACTCGTGGAATAAGGCATTTTCTTTATTCTAACAGGTTATATGGAGATTTGATGGCAAGAAACCAGATACCTTAGGGCCAAATACTCGGCTCTATGAGTGGATCCCCCAGAATGACCTTCTCGGTAAGATTCTGGAAAGCAAACACTATAATGAGAGTAACTCAAATCAGATGATAACAGTTCAGCATGAGATGAGTTTATTGAACATTTATTATTGGGAAGCTCAAAATTAAAAACTAACTTTCTCATATTTATTTCGCAGTCATAGGGGGAAAGGATAACTGTAACCTTTCCTTCCTCTGATTCCTGCACCACCACAATCAACTTCCTGCTGCCTTGATATGATACTTATCAGATTCAGTGACTTCATTATTTCATTAAGAGAATATATTCTAACATATCCCGTCCCCCCTTTTTTTCCAACTCATTGTTTTGTTTATCCAGCATGTTCTCTTTCAATTTTGTCCACCTGGCCATCACGTATTCCCTTTTCATTTCTGAAGACATACACTAATCTTCTCTGTAGACTTCAATTATCTCTACAGCAGCTTTAGATTTGGCTTCCTATGACCTCTGAAAGGCATTTTAATATAGTTTCATGTATATAATAATGTGTTATCTAGAATAAAGTGCCTCTTTCAGTGTCTTATATTGCCCCACTCTCATTTTATTCTAAGACTTATACTTAATGGTTTGCTGAAATTCACCCTATCATAGGACATCCAAAAACCAAAGCCTTTATAACTCATGGTGGAGCCAATGGCATCTATGAGGCGATCTACCATGGGATCCCTATGGTGGGCATTCCTTTGTTTGCGGATCAACCTGATAATGTTGTTCACGTGAAGACCAAGGGAGCAGCTGTTAGACTGGACTTCACTACAATGTCAAGTACAGATTTGCTCCATGCATTGAAGAGAGTCATTAATGACCCATCGTAAGTATCACTATTTTCTTAATATGTAGTATTTACAGATAGATCCTTTTGCCAATGACGAGTATGAGTTTCATCTCTTTTTAAGAGGCTAATTATAAAATTATTAATGACTTAACCAATCTTAAAGCTACCTTTGTTTTCACCCTGACATTTATTTCAAAGTTGTATCTTAACCCCATAAATTTAATAGGTAACCAATTGGGACAACAGTTTTCTCCTCAAATAGTGTAACATTACATAGTTAATTGTAAGAAGGACACATTTCTTATGATATGACATCCAAGAAGATAAGAATGATGAACAAGAAATATCATAAATTCTTTCATTTCAGTAGTTAACATCTCTGAAACTATAAATTTCTTTATGTCAAAAATTGATTTTATCACTTTAGCAGATTTTATAATGAGATATAATTTACATACTTATAAAATAAACCCTTAAAACTATAAAATTCAAATATATGGAGTACATTTACAGAGCTATGAAGTCATCATAATGATATAAATTTAGGAAATTTTCATCACCACAAAAGCAAATGTGACATGCATTAGAAGTCACTTCCTATTGCCCCCTGCCTAAGCAACCATTAATCAATTCTCTGTCTCTATAGATTAGACCTCCTGGACATTTCATATACATGGAAACATATCATATACGGTCTTTTGCAACTGGCTTCTTTCACATAGGATAATGTTTTTGACTTTATTCCCTGTCATAGCTTTGTATTGCTGAGTAATATTCTATGATAAGGACATAGCACATTTTATTTACCAACTCATCAGTTCATGGCTATTTTCATTGTTCCTTGTTTGGCTATTAGGAATATTGCTATATGTGCTTTTGTGTAAACATATATAAGGATATCACTACTTACAGTAAATCTAAACAGACTAAATCATTTAAAGACAAAGATAGTGAGAATGGATTTTAAAAACTGACTTCACATCATATTTACAAGACATCCATAAATAGAAGAGTACAAGAAAATTGTAAGTACAAAGGTAATAAAATATCTTTTTCAACAATAGCTATAGAAAGATGTAAAGCTATACTAATATCAGACACAGTAGAACAGAAACACTTCTAAAATAAAAATAAATAATTCATAATGATAAATAGGTTAATCCTTCAAAATAATGCAAATGATTAATTAGAAATACTTACCAGTAAATCCTCAAAATACACAAAGTAAAAGTAGACAAGAAGATAAAACAGATGGGGAGTGTATCAAGATGGTGACATAGGCAAACTCTGAACTGAACTCCTTGCCACAAACACAAACAAGATACAACGATTTTTGGAACAACTACCCATGAGAGATAACTGAAAAATGGGTAAAAATAACTGCCACAACAAAAGAAAGTACTGATTGAGGCAGAAATTCCTGTCTGGAGAGAAAAAAAACACCTTTGCAAGCCATGGAGTTTCACAGCAATCTGGCCTGGAACAATCATACGTTATGCACCCTTCGCTGGAGGAGTAGGGGACCTGAGTAGGGGAGTATTGCAACTATAAGCATCCTTCAGACTTAGCACAACTGAGACAAGTCTCATAATATCTGGCTTTGCTGGCTTTTAACTTGAAGGAAGAATACCCCTAGGAAAGCTATCCTACATAAGCGGAAAAAAGCCAGCTCTTAAAGGGCCCATGCACAAATTTACCCATTGTGGAAAGCAACATAAATCACAAGAAAGAAAGGTGAACAATCGTTTGGTGAAAAGACACTCAGCTGATAGGCTCTGGGTTCATCCCAGTGAGATGTGAGTACTCTCAAGGAACTGAGAAATTGGAGGCAGGCATTATTGTGATGTAGTAGATGTGTGCTGACACAGATGCTGGCAGATGCCATTGGAGTTCTTCCTGTGGCCTGTTAGCCCAGGGTCTGCACCACCACCTAGAGGGAAAGTTTAATCCATCTCAGACAGTGCAGGTAGCCCTCCCTAGGGACTGGCCCCACCCAAAGCAAGCCTTTGAGCAACTTTTCCACTTGCGTTGACTGGGTGCCTGGATCCTCTGCAGACAGGTGAGTGGGTCTCCCTCTGTGGCACAGGGCATGTGGGAAGAGCCAGTGTAGGGTGATGGTGATGTGTGTGGAGGCCTCTGCACTGGTGCTACTCAGTCAGTTCCAGGGAGTCAAGAAGTTTGCAAGGGCCAGGACTGTGATGACAGTGGGTGCAGACCTGTCAGCCCTGGGCCTTATTGGCAGCTGAAGAGCTGTGCTTCTCAAAAAGCCAGATGGATGATCTGCCTCACCTTCCAATGCCTGAAACAACTGGAGACACTCATGGCTGTGGCCAGCCCCACTAAGCTGCAATCCCAAGAGAACTGACAACAGCCTTACAGGTGGGAGGCCTAGAGCAATTGTAAGACCCTGAGCCTCACAACCAGCCATGATGATGGCCTACTCACTTAAGAGAAAAACTCCAACAGGAATATGCCATTAGACTTTGCAGCAAACTGTGCTGAGTCTCTCCAAATATAATAAACTGATTGAAGGGTCCATAGCAGCCACATGCAGCATAGCACAACAATCAGCTGATCAGGGGAACAATCTAGACTCCCTGGGCATGTGCAGCAACAGCAACACTGACACAACAGAAACACACATGTAGCCCACACAGTGGTCACTCCTGGAACATTTGGAACTGGTGATGAGAGGCAAGCACACTGTTGGACCTTCAAAGCTATCTCTGACACAAGGTCATCTTCAAGATCAGGGGACATAGGTGACCCACCTAAGACATAGATATAAACACAGAGAATGAGGCAAAAGAAGAGGCAAAGGAATACATTCCAAGCAAGGGAACAGGATAAAACTCCAGGAAAGGAAAAAAGTGAAACAGAAATAAACAATCTATCTGACAAAGAGTTCAAACAAAATGTCATAAAGGTGCTCACTGATCTTGGGAGAAGAATGGATGAACACAGTGAGATCATCAGCAAAGGACTGGGAAACATAAAATAGAACTAATCAGAAATGAAGAATACAATACTGGAAATGAAAAATTCACTAAATGGTCTCAATAGCACAGTGGACGATACAGAAGAATGGATCAGTGAACTGGATGGAAGACTAGAGAAAATCACCCAAGCTGAAGAGATAAAAGACAAAAGAACTAAAAACAATGAGAACACTCTAAGGGAAGTCTGGGACAACATCAAGTGCACTAACATTCATATTTTAGGTGTCCCAGAAGGGGAAGAGAGAGACAAAGGGGCAGAGAATCTATTTGAAGAAATAATAGCTTAAAACTTAACTAACCTAAGGGAGAAAACAGACATCCAAGTAAAGGAAGCACAAGGAGCACCAAATTAGATAAACCCAAAGAGGTCCACACCGAGACACATTATAATTAAAATGTCAAGAATTATAGATAAAGAGGGAATCCTAAAAATCACAAGAGAAAGGCATCAAGTGACATACAAAGGAAATCCCTTAAGGCTATCAGCTGATTTCTCAGCAGAAACCTTAGAGGCTAGAGGGGAGTGGCACAATATATTTAATGTGTTGAAAGGAGAAAATCAACAGTCAAGAATATTCTACCTGGCCAGGTTATCATTCAGAATGGAAAGAGACAGAAAGATTTTCACAGAGAAGCAAATATTAAAGGAGTTTATCACCAAGAAATCAGTCTTAAAAGAAATATCAAAAGGACTTATTTAAATGGTAAAGAGAAACTCAACAATAGGAATGAGAAAATTAAAAGAAAAAAGCAATAAAATCACTGGTAAAGGCAAAACTACAGTAAAGGTAGTAGATCAATGCCGTATGAAGATAATATGAAGGTCAAAAGACAAAAGGTATGATTTCAACTATTTCAATGATAAAAGGGTAATAGATACACATACAGAAAAGATGAGGTTAGATATTATATCAAAAACATAAAAAGTGGGAGGAGAGAATTAAGGGAGTAGAGCTTATAGAAGGAGATCAAACTAAAGAGATCATCAATTCAATATAGATTTCTATATACGTAGATTATTATGTATGAGCTTCATGGTAATCACAAACCAGAAATCCATAGTGAATACTCAAATAATTCAAAGAAATTAACCCAAACACAATACTAAAGAAAGCCATGAAACCACAAGGGAAGAGTCAAGAGAAGAAGAGAGGAACAGAGAAGATCTACTAAAACACTCAGAAGAAAAGTAACAAAATGGCAATAAGTACATACCTATCCATAGATACTTTAAATGTCAATGGACTAAATACTGCAATCAAAAGGCACAGGATGGCCAAATGGATAAAAAACATGAGTCATATATGCTGCATACAGGAGACATACTTCAAACCTAACGATAGTCAAAAACTGCAAGTGAAGGGATGGAAAAGATACTCCAAGAAATTTCAATGAAAAGAAAGCTGGGTAGCAATACTTATATGAGACAAAATGGACTTTAAAACAAAAAAATGCAACAAGAGACAAAGAAGGGAAGTACATAATGATAAAGTGAACAATCCAAGAAGAAGACATAACACTTGTGAATATCTATGCACCCAACCTAGGAGCACCTAAATATATAAAGCAATTATTAACAGACATTAAAGGAGAAATAGACAGCAATACAAGAATCTTAGGGTACTTTATCACTCTGCTGACACCAATGGATAGATAACCCAAACAGAAAATCAGTAAAGAAATAGTGGCCTTAAAGGACGTATTAAACCAGATGGACTTAGTAGATATACATAGAACATTAAATCCAAAAACCATAGAACACACATTCTTTCCAAATGTGCATGAACATTTTTGAGGATTGATCACATATTAGGCCACAAACTAGTCCCAATAAATTTAAGAAGATTGAAATAATACCCAGCATCTTTTCAGACCACAAAGGTATATAACTAGAGATCAACTACAGGAAGAAATTAAGAAAAGACACAAATATGTCGAGATTAAACAAGATGTGACTGAACAATGACTGGATAAGTGGAGAAATCAAAAAATACCTGGAGACAAATGGGAATGAAATTACAAAGTGCCAAAATCTATGGGGTACACCAAAGGCTGTTCTAAGAGGGGAGATTATAGCAATGAAGGACTCCACAACAAAGAAGAAAAATCCTAAATAAACAATCTAACTCTAGAACTAAAGGAACTGGAAAAGGAAGAACAAACAAAGCCCCAAATCAATAGAAGGATGGAAATAATAAAAACCAGAGCACAAATAAATGAAATAGAGACTAAAAAAGAATAGAAAAAAATCAATGAAACAGAGCTGGTGTTTGAAAAGATAAAGAAAATTGACAAACCTTTAGCTCGACTTAACAAGAAAAATACAGAGAAGGCTCAAATAAATCGAATCAGAAATTAAAGAGGAGAAATTACAACAGACACCTCAGAAACACAAAAGACTATATGAGAATATTACAAAAAGCTATATGACAACAAATTAGATAATCCAGAAGGAATAGATAAATTCTTAGAATCATATAACTTTCCAAAACAGAATCAAGAAGAAATAGAGGATTTGAATAGAACAATCTCCAGTAAGCTGATCAAAGAGTAACCAAAAACCTCCCAAAAAATAAATGCCTAGGACCAGACAGTTTCTCTGGTGAATTCTACCAAACATGCAAAGAAGACTTAATACCTATCCTTCTCAAACTCTTCCAAAAGTTGAAGAGGAAGGGAGGGTTCCTAACTCATTCTACAAAGCCAACATTATCCTGATACCAAAACCAGACTAGGAAACACAAAAAGGAAAATTACAGGCCCTTATCACTGATGAACCTCAATGCAAACATCCTCAACAAAATACTACCAAATCGATTCCAACACATTAAAAAGATCGTACACCATGATCAAGCGGGATTTATTCCAGGGATTTATGCAGGGATGGTTCAACATTCACAAATCAATCAACATGATACACCACATCACAAAATGAGAAATAAAAATCACACAATCGTCTCAATAGAGGCTGAGAAAGCATTCATCAAGATGCAGCATCCATTTGTGATAAAATCTCTCAATAAAATGGATATAGAAGGAAAGTACCTCAAAACAATAAAGGCCACATTTGACAAGTGCACAACTACAATCATTCTCAATGGAGAAAAACTGAAAACTATCCCTCTAAGAACAAGAACCAGACAAGGATGCCCACTTTCACCAATTTTATTTAACATGCTATTGGAAGTGTTAGCCAGAGTAATCAGGCAACAAAAAGAAAAGGAATCAAAATCAGGAAGAACTGAAACTGTCACTATTTTCAGATGACATGATTTTATATATAGAAAACCCTAAAGAATGCACTGAACAACTTTTAAAAATAATAAATGAATATGGTTAAGCTGCAGGATACAAAATCAACATACAAAAATCAGTTGCATTTCTATACACTAACAAGGAATTAGCAGAAAGAAAAATTCAAACTTCAATCCCATTTCCAATTGCAACAAATATAATAAAATATGTACGAATAATCCTAACCAAAGAGGTGAAAGATCTGTACACTGAAAACTATAAAACATTGTTGAAAGACATGGAGGAAGATACAAAGAAATGGAAAGATATTCTGTGCACTTGGACTAGAAGAATTATCATAGCTAAAAATATGTATATTTCCTAAAGCAATCTAGAGATTCAGTACAATACTTATCAAAGTTCCAACAACATTTTTCACAGGAATAGAACAAAGAATCCTAAAATGTATATGGAAGAACAAAAGACCCAAAATAGCCAAAGGAATCTCTAGAAAAAATAACAACTCTAGAAGTATCACATTCCAGATTTTAAAACATACTATAAAGCTATAGCAACCAAAAGAGCATGGTACAGGCACAAAAACAGAGACACAGATCAATGGAACAGAATCAGGAAGCCCAGATAGAAACCCATACATCTATACACAGCTAATTTTCAACAAGCGAGCCAAGAACATGCAATGGAGAAATGAAGGTCTCCTCAATAAATGGTGCTGGGAAAACTGGATAGCCACATGCAAGAGAATGAAACTAGACCACTACCTTCACCACACACAAAAATTAACTCAAAAAGGATTAAAGACTTGAATGCAACACCTGGAACCATTAAACTTCTGGAAGAAAAGTTAGGCAGTATGCTCTTTGACATCAGTCTTATTAGCAGCATATTTTCAAGTACCATGTGTGACTGGGTAAGGGAAACAATAGAAAAAATAGGCACATGGGACTACATTCAGTTGAAAACCTTGTGCACAGCAAAGGAAAACAACAAAAAACCAAAAAGACAACCTAACAACTGGGAGAAGATGTTTGCAAACCATATATCTGATAAGAGGATAATATCCAAAATATATAAAGAACTTACAGATCTCAACAACAAAAAAACTAAGAACCCAATTAAAAAACGGGCAAAAGATCTCAACAGACATCTCCCCAAAGAAGATATACAGATGGCCAACAGACACATGAAAAGGCAGTCGACATCACTAACTACTAGGGAAATGCAAACCAAAACCAGAATGAGACATCATCTCACTTCCATCAGAATGGCTATAATTAGCAAGACAGGAAACAATAAGTGTTGGAGCTGATGTGGAGAGAAGGGAACCCTCATACTCTGCTGGTGGGAGTGAAAACTGATATAGCCAGTATGGAGAGTCCTCAAAACTTTAAAAATAGATATACCATAAGATCCAGCTGTTCTACTGTTGGGTGTTTACCCAAATAACATGAAAACACAAATACATAAAGTTATATGAACCCCTATGTTCATCGCAGCACTATTCACAACAGCCAAGACTTGGAAACAACCTAGGAGCCCATCAAGGGATGAATGGAAAATAAAAGATGTCATAGATATAGACAATGGAATACTACTCAGCCATAAGAAATGATGAAATCTGGTCATTTGTAACAACATGGATGGACCTTGAGGGCAATATGCTAAATGAAATAAGTCCAGAGGAAAAACCCCAAAAATGTGTGATCTCATTCATAAGAAGAAGACAAAAACAATGACGAACAATCACATAGAAACAGAGATTGGATGGGTGGTCACCAGTCGGGAAGGGGAGATGGAGGAGAGCAAAAGGGGTGATTAGGCACTTGTGTGTGGTGATGGATTGTAATTAGTCTTTGGGTGGTGAACAGGATGTAATCTATACAGAAATCGAAATATATAATGAGGTAAACCTGAAATTTATAAATGTAAATCACTGTTAGAGCAATAAGTAAAGAGTAAAAATCCAAAAACAAATACACCAAACTATAGACATACTAGGGTGTTTTTAAAGACCTTTTTCTATAATATAGTAAAAGATAACAAAATAAATAATTACATAAAAGATTTGAAGAACGTAAATTGAAAAAGTGACCTATTTGATATATGTATAACAATGGAGAAAACACATTTTAAACAGCATATAGAATAATTAATGGAATGGACAATCATGCTGGGGTGAAACTAAGACTTAGTAGTTGAAATTTTTCAAATTATAAAGAGTATATTGTCTGGCCAGACAAGAATTAAGTTAGAAATCATCAAAAAGGAAAAGAAAGAACTAAAAAGATCACTAAATTTTGAATATTAAGAAATACATTTCTAAATAATTCAGAATCAACAAAGAAATCATAATCATTCATGCACCATCTTCTCAGCAATTCCCTTCTAGGAATTATCCAACAGAAATGTATAAATATTTAAACCAAAACACATTTAAAAAATATTTATATCAGCATTAGTAGAAATGGCCAAAATATTATTAATAATCCACATGTCCATGGATAACTATGAAGACATAATCTATGGCATTGTCAGACATTGGATACTATACAGTAGTGGAATTCAATAACTGCTACAGAAAGGACAAAAACAAATGAATGATACTATCTAATTCCAATATATGACACAGAAAAACCAATCTATGCTATTAAAAATAATGATAGCAGTTAAGTTGTAGAAGAGATTAGTGAGTAAACAGTAGAAGAAAAAGATGAGCTTCTAGTAGCTTGTGGTATCCGATACCAATATGTAGGTTGTAGGTACATTTAGAATTCACTTCAGGATGATTTTCCAGCTGATAGTGAAATTTTGAGCTCTTCGCTTAGGATATGTGTGTTATTCTTCTGTATTTTTAACTTAAATTAAAGTATATTTTACAAAATGTATTTAGAAATCTAGAATTCAAATAGAAAAAAAAGAAAAATATGGAAGACATGCCTAGGGCTGCTATTAGGGTGGCCAGGAAGAGCCTGTCTGAGATGTGGCACTAAAGCTAATGCCTCCCTCAAAAGTAGGAAGCAAGCCTTGGGGTGTCGCAGAGAAGAGTGCTCGAGGACAGGGAGAGAGGGGACACAAAGTGCAAAGATTCTGAGGTGGGAACACAGCTCAATGGCACAATTCCTCTTTAAAAACTTCAAGAGCATCATCCTAAAATTGCATTCGTCTTCTGACTTAGAGCCCTCAGAATGGCTTCTATCATTATGCCTGCTAGAAAAGATTTAACTTTCCCACGTTATCTAGATCTTCAGTTTTTAAAATATTCGTCATCAGAAAATTGCAATTTAAAAACAAAACTGTCGATGAAGTTTCAAGAAAAATATAATTCTTCCGCAACTCTCTGACGTTTATTTTGAACCTTGTGTATGGCACTTCAAAAGCTTTTCATGGGAATGATACGCTTCAGCAAATTAACTTCCTTTCAATGTTGCTATCTTTGTGTTTCTCCTTTAGATATAAAGAGAATGCTATGAAATTATCAAGAATTCAACATGATCAGCCAATGAAGCCTCTAGATCGAGCAGTCTTCTGGATCGAGTTTGTCATGCGCCACAAAGGAGCCAAACACTTGAGGCCAGCCTCCCATGACCTCAACTGGTTCCAGTACCACTCTTTGGATGTGATTGGGTTCCTGCTGGCCTGTGTGGCGACTCCTGTATTTGTCATCTCAAAATGTCTGGTGTATTGCTGGAAGTTTGCTAAAAGAGGAAAGAAGGAAAAAAGGGAGTAGTTGTACCTGAGACCTGAAGCTGGTATGCCTCACAGATGGGACTCCCCCAGTTAATTCCAGCAAGTAGTTGTGATGTAAAAGTTCCGTCCTCTTATGACAAACCGAACTTTCATAATTTAGCTTCTGAGATCAAAATTTGTTTTCAAGTGATTACTACCTGTTTAAGAGTTAGAAATATGTCATGCTAAAGCAAAGCAGAGGCAAAAGTTAAATAAAAAGACTCTATGGGATATTGACCTTAATTACTCTAATACAAAAGCTATACCAAAAGAAGATTCTTGAGCTTAACTGTGTTTCAGACATTGAATATGGACACAATAGCCTTAAGCTGTGCATTCACAATATCACTATTATTGTGCAAATACTCAGAATATTTTAACTTCAAGTTGATGTAGATTTTGTAACTTTATCTTTTGCAAAAGAAACTATTCAATAGTTAGAATTGTCTAAAATGGTTCACCCTTCATTTTCCACCACTAATGCTGCTTGGCTTTACTATGCATCCAGCCTCAGAATCACTCCTTACCTAAAGACATGGCAAGATGTTTGCCTTCATCCAGTTTAATTCCTTTCCCAGTGGAATGCATGTGGATTTAGAAATATAACAGCTTCTTCATGCTTCTAATATACAACTGAGCTACTTAACAAAGACTTTGGTTTCACTAGCTTATTCTCTTTACCTCATAGCTCTTTGAAAGGATTCATCTGGTTGCTTTCACTCTCATTTTAGCCTTTGATAATGGATGTAAGGTCCCAATTGCAGGTTTGATTAATATAGAGCCCATACTCTTAAGGAATTCTTGAATTTTCATTCTCTCCAAATGTATGTGTACACACACACACACACACACACACTCACATGTCCAGTTCTTCAAAACACGGCACACCACCACTTAGTTACTACTGATATGGTGAGCAATTCAATATGTTTGTTGAAGACAATTTGAAATAATGATTCTTATTCTAGATAACCATACTAAAGCAGCATGTCTCCTTCCTTATCTCTTTCCTCAGAAACCTGTTGTCTCACCCCTCTCATGAACTTAATGTGGAAACATTACATCCTTTGCAGAGCAAAAACCAAATACATCATCATTTTCCTAAACCTAGGCACACTAAGACTGATGATAATCAATAACAATACAAAAACTGTAAAAATTATGCAAATTTTATGGAAATAATAGGAAAATCAAATAACAAAGATGCTCCAGACCCTCCTAAGATATACAATCCAGGAATAACTTTAGTCTCCAAGTGGTCCTGGTGAGAAAAACATATCTATCTATAGTTGTCAAGAAGTCCAACATCAAAGTCTCACAACAAACATTCCCTAGCATCAGGCATGAGTTTATTTAAAAAACTCATGAAAACTTTGATACTAGGGGATCTATAGGAAAAGTACATCAGAGGTTTCTCCATACAATTCCTCTAGATAAGTGACATAGTTTTATAGAAATAATATGGTGCCATGGTAGATAATATTCTTAAATCATGCATATAGGCTTAATTTTCCTACAACTGTCCTGTATCAAACGTAACATATAAAGGTTGGTAATCATTGTACAGGGAGAAATATCAAAACTACAAACAGAAAGACAGATAGTCCAATATTAAAATAGATGGAGCAATTGAAAAGGCAACTCACGGGAGTAAAACTGGTCACTAACATAGAAAAGATGGCAAAAGGCACCGATTTTAGGAGACTGTAAATTCAGTTCATAAATCGTTTAAACCCATATAATTGTTTCGATATATCGAAAGATATATCAAGCATACGAATCTGAGAGGACAGAAGCCACCATTGCTGCCAAGTAGGAAGTCCAGGCGTTGTAGGCTGAAACTGTTCAGCAAGAGGAGGAGCTGAGCTCCCTGAAGCAGAGGCTGGCCGGCGGCTCTTCTGGTGGAGCAGGAGCCACGGAAGCTGGTTGTGGTGTCACCCTGCCCCGGAAGGCCGTTCTGTCCACAGATGAGATTATACACAGAGTCAGCAGAAAATCCTGCCTGCGCTTGCCATGCCCGGACAGCTGTGCCTGCAGACCGTGTCCGTACTGGTCGTGGGCTGTGGTGGGCATGGTGGCAGGTGGTGTAGCCACCCTGGCCTTGTGGACCACGACCTAGTAGAAATGAGCAAGCTGGCCTCCCAAGTGCTGCATGCAGAGGCACTGACATGCCAGCCCAAGGTGTTTTGGTCACAGCTTGGCTGCACTGCCTTGATTTGTACCTGGATTGCCTGCGCTGCTCTCAGGTGCTTACATCACCCAGAGCTCTGGACCTTGTCCAACACTCTGACTTGGTGGCTGATTGCTGAGACAGCGTGCCCACTTGCTACCTGGCTAACGACGCCTCTGTGCTGGTCAGCCGGCCTCTTGTGTTGACCAGCGCCCTGCGCTTCCAGGGCCAAATTGACATCAGTCCTGGCCTTAACGGCCTTCTCTCCAACCACTCCCAGGAGAGATGGAGATCAACTGCACAGATGACGAGGTGCTAGGGTTAGTAACTGGAATCCTGCGCTGCCTGCAGAGGCTGGACATGTTGAAGATCACTGCAGGACCGGGTCTCTGTTACACTGGCAGCCTGCTGCTCTTTGATTCCTGGGGAGGACTTTCTGCTGTGTTAGGCTAAGAAGCCACAAGCCTCACTGTCTGGCTTGCAGAGAGCAGAACCGCTGTCACTACTTGCAGGACTAGTGACTCCTGGCCACCAATACGTGCTGCCCAGTGCATTTGCTGAGCCCAGAAGAGTGAATTCTTCTCAGTGATTTTAAGTGAGCTGTAGATTCTGGATCACCCTACCTGTTCCTGGACATCAGGCTGAAGGGAATGTGCACATCAGGCCTCATGTGGACGTGGACATCTGTTGTGTGCCTCATGCCTACACATCCCTTTGAAATATTTGGAACAGAGGGGTGCAGAGAGCCTGAAACTCTTAAGAGAGACAATCCAAAAAGGGAAGCAGGGCACACAGAAGGGGCAGCTCTCCCCATTTAAGTGATTTGCAATCCAGGCAGTGACTCCCAGAAAGCCTTGAAGACCCTGCAGTCCTTGACAGCAGCCAAGCGTTAGTCTCTTTAACAACCCAGGATGTTGTGGAGGGCCTCACGCCAAAACAGATGGCACATTTCTGAAGTACTGATGTGGCTGGCATAATCTGGCCTGAAAAAAGTGTGGATTGCCATATAATGCACAATTTAGAGAGCTTTTTTATTTGGTAAGGTGGAAAAAAAAGTAGGGCAGGCATATAATCTCTGGTGTAAAACACAAAATCCTGTCTCTATCATGATATCTCAGATGTTTGACACCCCTTCAGTGCTGAAAACACTAGGTAGTTCTCAGAAACAGTATTAAAGATACATTTATTTGCACTTTTTTCAGTAATGTACAGACTAACCTGGAGTTCTAAGATATCTGTGATTACATGGACTCCTTTTTACAAGGAGCTTTTTTTATTGTAATTTTTTGGCTGATGTACTTATTAAAGAATTATAGTACTGTCTCTGAGAACTGCCTTCTGTTTTCAGCACTTGAGAGGTATCCTAAACATGTGAGACATGTAAGTGACAGGGTTTCATGTTTTACTAGGAGTGGAATTGCTGGCTTACATGGTTATAGTTGGTTTAACATTTGAGGACTGTCAGACTGTATTCCAAAGTGGTTGTACCATTTTATGTTCATAGAAGCAACACATGAGATTTCCAGTTTCTTCACATCTTTGCCAGACTTGTCTTTTCCTACTTTTTTGATTTTAGCTATTCTAGTAGTTGCAAAGTGATATGTCATTGTGGGTTTGACTTACATTTCACTGATGTCTAATGATATTGTGCACCTTTTCATTTGGTTATTGACAACTTTTATGTCTTCCTTGGAGAAATGTGTATGCATAATCTTTGTGCATCTCTTAATTTAGGTTGTTTTGTCTTTTTGTTGTTCAACTATAAGGGTTCCTTATATATTCATGACACATTCTCTTATCAGACACATGATTTCCAAATATATTCTCTAGTTCTGTGGGTTGTCTTTTTTCACTTTCTTGATAGTGTCCTTTGATGTACAAAAGTTTTTAATTTTCGTGAGTTCTAATTATAACTAGTTCTACTTTGGTTGCTTGTGCTTTTGTGTCATAGCCAAGAAACCATTGTCAAAGGCAAGATCAAGCTTTCCTCTTGTTTTCTGCTAATAGTTTTATTATTCTCTCTCCTACACTTAGGTTTAGATTTGTATCGAGTTACTTTTGGAAATGATGTAAGAATGTAACTATATTTAATAGCATTAGATATTGATATCCAATGTTCCTAGAACCATATTTAAAAAGGCAATTGTTTCCTCATTGAATAGTTTTGGCATCCCTGTCAAAAATCAATTGACCATAAGTTGAAGACATATTTCTGGATTCTCACATCTGTTTTATTGATATCTGTCCAACGCAGTCTTAATTTTTGTGAACTTGTAGTAGGTTTTGAAGTCAGGAAGTATGAGTCCATGGACTTTGTTCTTTTTCAAGATTGTTTTGGCTGTGCAGGACCCCCCAGTATTCCATATGAATTTCAGGATCAATTTTCCACTTCAGCAAAAAGGCCATTGGAATTTTGATAAGGGTTGCATTGAATCTGTGGATTGTTTGGAGGTTATTGCCATTTTGACAATATTAAGTATTCCAGTCTGTGAATATAAGATGTCTTTCCATTTATTTGTCTTCTTTAAGTAGTTTCAGCAATATTTTTACTTTTATGATACAACAATTACACCTCCATAGCTAAATTTAATCCTAAATATTTTATTCTTTTTGAAGGTATTGTAAATGCAATTATTTTCTTTTTGCATTTATCACTGCTAGTGTATAGCAATACAGGGACTTTTCTGTGTTAATATCACATCCAGAAAATTTTCTAAATCTCTTTATTAGCTCTAGTACTTTTGTTTGTGGAATCTTTAGGATTTACTATACATGAGATAATATCATCTTTGAAAAGAAATAGTTTTACTTCTTCCTTTCCAATTTGTATGATTTTGTTTCTTTCTCTTGTCTAATTACTCTAGCCAAAACTTCCAGTACAGTGTGAAGGAGAAGTGATGAAAGCAGATATATTTGTCTTGTTCCTCATCTTATGGGAAAAGCTTTCAGTCTTTACTAATTAAGTATGATGTTAGCAATGGGTTCTCATAGATACAGTTATCATGTTGAAGAAATTGCCTGTAATACTAGTTTTTTGACTATCTTCACAATTCCCTTTCTCAGTAATATAGAAAAAGATGAGAAAATAATGAATAGATATAAAGAATAAATTAAGATATGAAGAACACATTTGTAAAATGTAACCTATGTTATTCATATGAAAATGAGGAAAACACATTTTTAAAGAACATATAGAATTATTAATGGAATTGACCATTTATGCTGGGGCATAAACCAAAATGCAGTAGATGAAAATTTTCATATCATAGGAGTACATTATCTGGACAGACTAGAATTGTTAGAAATCATCAAAAGAAAGATAGCTAAAAAATCTAGAAATTTGGGAAATTAAGCAATACCATTCTAAATAATTCAGTCAACAAGTAAATCATAATCATGCATACACATTCTTCTCATCAAATACACTTTTAGGTATTACACAAGAGAAGTGCAGAAATACATAAACTAAAAAACATGTATAAGAATACTTATGACAGCATTAGTAGCAATGGCCAATAAATTAGCAACAATCCAAATGTTTGTCAATCAATAAATGAAGAGAGAATTTCTGGTGTTCTCATGCAATCAAATATAACACAGCAAAGTAATCCGTCAAAAACTCCTTAGGGGCTGGCATGGAGGCACAGCGGTTAAGTTCACACGTTCTGCTTGTCGGCGGCCTGGGGTTCGCTTATTCAGATCCCGGGTGTGGACATGGCACCGCTTGGCAAGACATGCTGTGGTAGGCGTCCCACATATAAAGCAGAAGAAGATGGGCATGGATGTTACCTCAGGGCCAGTCTTCCTCAGCAAAAAGAGGAAGATTGGCAGTAGTTAGCTCAGAGATAATTTTCCTCAAAAAAAAAAAAAACTGCTAGGAAAAGACAAAAACAAATGAGTACATACTATAATTCCAATAGGTAAACAAGAAAACTAAACTATGGTATTTAAAGTTAAGATGTAGTTAATTCCGGAAAAGAAGTAGTGAAAGGGTCTGGGAAACTGGGGTGGTTCTATGTAGCTTCTGGAATCTTATATCAATATCTGTGAGTCGGGACACTGGTGTATGCATTTCAAAACAATTTTCTAGCTAATTTTGAAATTTTGAGCTGATAATTTAGGATATGTGCATTTTTCTTATGTATCTCATACTTAAAATGAATATTTTACAAAACATTACAAAATGTATTGTATTTAGAAACTCTGGGAATCAAGTCACAAACAAAGAAAAAATACCAAAAAAAATCAAAGAAATGTGGGGGATGCTATAAGAGCATGGCTAGGAAAAGCCTCTCTGAGTTGGGACGACCTCTACTATAAGGACATGGTAGCAAGCCTTGGGATGTTGCAAGGAAGAGTGCTCCATGAGAGAGACAGAGGAGACTAAGTGTACAAAGGTGAGGGGGTGAGAACACTTTAGGTAACTTCCAGAATGAGCTAGAAAGCCAAGATACTTACAAGATGGTCTGCATGGGACAGAGTGATAGAAAAGATTGCTAGGGATATAAACACATAGGATCCTGTAGTGCAGAGAACAGGTTTGGAATTTATTATAAAAGGGAGGAGAAGCCAGATGAAAATTTTGAGCAGGCGAATGTCGTAATGTAATGTCTGTTTCAAAAATGATTCTGGTTGTAGGAAGAAAGGTACAGAGCATAGGGTAAAAGAGAGGAGGTGAAGCACAAGGACTTCTTCACCCACGATGACACAATTCCTCTTTAAATGCTTCTTGAGGACCATCCTACAACTGCATTTCCACCATCTCATATATAGCTCTTACAATGGATCATATCATTTCCTCTGCTAGGAAAGATGAAACTACGCCAACTTAACTTCACTTTTTAAAATATTTGTCATTCAGAAAATTCCAATTTAAAAGCAAAACTATCTATGAAGATTAAATAAAAACATAATATTACTTATGCAATTTTATTACATTAATTTTAGAACATATGTATGACACATTTCAAAAGCCTTTCATGGGAATGATATGCATAATCCTATAACTGCCTTCCAAGGCTGCTATCTTTGTGTTTTTCCCTTAAGTAGAGAGAGAATGCTATGAAATTATCAAAAATTCACCATGATCAGCCAATGAAGCCTCTAGATCAAGCAGTGTTCCAGATCGAGTTTGTCATGCACCACAAAGGAGCCAAACACCTGTGGCCAGGCTCCCACGACCTCAACTGGTTCCAGTATCACTCTGTGGGTGTGATTGGGTTTACTGGACTGTGTGGCAGCTGCTATATTTGTCATCACAAATGTTGTCTCATTTGTTGCTGGAAGTTTACTAAAATAGGAAATAAGGAAAAAAGGGAGTAGTTGTAGCTGAAGCCTGAAGCTGCAATGCCTCATAGATAAGAGTCCTCCAGTTTATTCCAGAAAGAAGAAGATATAGTATAAGGGTTCCCTCCTCTTGAGACAAAACAACCTTTCACAATTTACCTTCTGAGATCAAAATTTGTTTTCAAGGAATTTACTCCCTCTTTAAGAGTTAGAAATATGTCATTCAAAGAGAAATAATCCTGGCAAAAATTAAATAGAATTAAAAGTATATTCAGTACACACTGAAATTTATTATTCCCATTCAAAACTTGTTCCATCAAGGGACGAATGGATAAAGAAGATATGGTATTTATACACAATGGAATACTACTCAGCCATAAGAAATGATGAAATCCGGCCATTTGTGACAACATGGATGGACCTTGCAGGTATTATGCTGAGTGAAATAAGTCAGAGGGAGAAAGTCAGATAGTATAAGATCTCACTCATAAGTAGAAGATAAAAACAACGACAAACAAGCACACAGCAACGGAGAATGGATTGGTGGTTACCATGGTGGAAGGTGGGGGAGGACAAAAGGGGTGATCAGGCTCCCATATGAGGGGACGGACTATAATTAGTTTTTGGGTGGTGAACATGATGTAATCTACACAGAATTCAAAATATATTGTGATGTACATCTGAAAGCTATATAATGGTATAATCCAATGTTAGTTCAATAAAAAAATAAAATAAAATAAAATAAAAAGCTCACTTCAGGGGCCAGCAAAAAAAAAAAAAGAAACTTGTACCAAAAAAATTCAGCTTAATTGTGTTTCAAACATTACATACAGACACAAAAACATTAAGTAGTCTATTGATAATATCAATATTATTGTGAAAATACTCAAAATATTTTAACTTAATTTTGAGGCAGAACTTCGTAGTTTTTATCTTTTGCTAAAGAAAGTATTCCATATTTAGAATTGTGTAAAAAGATTCAGCCTTCCCTTTCCTTTTGGGAGACCACTAATGCTGCTTGACTTTTATTGTGTATCCAGGCTCAGCATCACTCCTTGTCTAAAGAGATGGCAAGATGTTTGCCTTCATCCAGTTTAACGCTTTCCCAGTGGAATGTATGTCGTTTTAGAAATATAACTGCTACATGCTTCCTATTATACCACTGAGCTATTTATGAAAGATTATATTTTCACTAGCTTACTGTTTACCTCACATCCCTTTAAAATGATCAGTTGGCTGTTTTTCCTTCCATTTTATCCTTTGATAATGCATGTAAGGTCCCAATTTTAGGTTTGCTAATATCAAACTTGTGCTCTAAAGAAATTATTGAATTTTCATTCTCTCCAAATGTGTGTGTACATACATATGTCCACTTACCTAAAAAAAAAAAAAGGCATTGAATCACTTAGCTACTTACATATATGTGAGCAATTCAGTGTGCTTTTTGAAGGCAGTTTGAAATAATGATTCTTATTCTGGGAAACCATACTAGGTCAGCATGTCTCATTCCTTATTTCTTTCCTCAGAAGCCTATTGTCTCACCTCTCACATTAAACTAATATGGAAACATTAGATCCTTTGACACTAGAAGAGACAAGAAATGAACACAATCACCATCTTCCTTTAAACCTAGACACACTGTGAAATACCCAAATCAACATAAATGCAAAGAATATAAAAATTA
This sequence comes from Equus asinus, assembly GCF_041296235.1. NCBI lineage: Eukaryota > Metazoa > Chordata > Mammalia > Perissodactyla > Equidae > Equus > Equus asinus. The sequence goes on from NC_091792.1 coordinate 108,562,372, forward strand.
TGTAAATTTTTGAAAATACGTAAATAACACCAGAAGCATTCTAAAGGCCTCCCTAATAGTACACGTTAGGGACTCACTTTATGATCAAAGTAGTCCTGGTTGAAAAATATATATCATACTCACTGGTCAAGAGACAATCACCCAACTCTCAAAACAAATATCTCTCAGGCTACAGCATGAATTTATTTTTAAAACAAGTTAAAACTTTGATGCTGAGGGAATTATAGGATAAACTTATCACAGATTTTTCCATACGACTCCTCTACATGATTGACACATTTAAGAAACATGAAGTGCCTTAATAAGTAAATTAATAAAAAGTAAATTGCCATAGTAAATAATAGTGTTGAATCATGCATATGGGCCAAATTTGTTCTTACTCAAATCTGTCCTACAACCTATATAAGAGGAAAAAGATTGGTAGCCATTCTATGATGAGAAATCTTACATCACAATCAAAAAGACAGCTCAATATGAAAATATGGAAGATTGAACAGGCGATTCACAGAACTAAAAATGAACTATAATGTATAATAATTAGCAAAAGCGCTAACATTTCAGGAAATGCAAAATAAATCAATAAATTGTTTTGCCAGAGAAGATTTATCAAATATAAGAATCAGAGAAAGTTATTTTTTAGGGAGTACAATGTGGAATAATCCTTTCAAATAAAGCTTAAACATATCATTTAACCCTATGACTCTACATCTAGGAAACTGTCTGCAGAAATGCTTGCACATCCACATATGTGCAGGAAGTTCTCTCAAGCACTTAAATAGCATCCATCAAGGAACATACTCACCTCCTATGAAAGTTATACCATACACAGCAATTATAGAGAACAAGTGGATAACAAGTATTATTGTTGGGTGCTCTCCACCTCACATGGCTAAATAAAAAACTAGCTCCAGGTTAAAGAAAATAAGCTTGATAAAGAGTTCAAAAGCATGTTGATAAAATTGGTCACTGAATTCATGATAAGAATTGAGAGGCACAGTGAGAACTTCAACAAAGAGTTAGAAAATACAAGAAAGAACCAATCAGAACTTAAGAATACAATAACTTAAAGGAAAAATACACTAGAAGGAATCAATAGCAGATTAGATGATACAGAAGAGCGGATCAGCAATCTGAAAAACGAAGTAGTGGAAATCACTGCAGCAGACAGCAAGAAGAAAAAAGAATTTTAAAAAAATGAGAATAGCTTAAGAGATCTCTTGGACAACATAAAACATACTAACATTTGCATTATATATGTCCCAGAAGGAGAAGGGAGAGAGAAAGAGATAGAAAACCTATTTGAAGAATTAATGGCTGAAAACTTCCTGAAACAGAGGAAGGAAATGGAGATCCAGGTCCAGGAAGCACAGAGAGTCCCAAATAAGAAGACCCCTTGGAGATCCACAGTAAGACATATTATGATTAAAATGGCAAAAGTTAGAGAGAATCTTAAAAGCAGCAAGAGGAGAAGGGGGTGGAGTAAAATGGTGGGGTGCGCTGACCCGGGATTCTCTCCCCTCCAAAATACAACAAAAGATTGGAAGAACTGAATTTCAGAGAATAAATATAATGCCAGCTCGTTAGAGACCTACAATACCAAGAAGGCGGAGATCATAACCTTGCTTACACCTTCGGAGGCGCTGGAACGGTAGGAGAGAAGATCGCTCCCTCCCCTAGAGTCTGCGATCGCTGCGGTGCAGGTCGGAAAGGAGCGGGGGAGGGGCCGCATGACCAGGGGATCATCCAGGACTCCTGCCGCTGATTCAGTGGAGACCCACTGAAGGGGGGAAAGCTTCCATCCACAGGGACCCCATGAATCAAGGGACTTGGGAGACCAGAGAACAGAACTGATCTGAACCCAGATGGGCGCGTGTGAGTAACAGCCCCTCCCCCCTGGCAAAGCCAGTGGGCGCAGCCATCTTGCCCCAAGGCAGAGAGCTCATAACACGTGGCTCTTGACCCCCATCTAGTGGCAACAGGCTGTAACTGCAACTGAATTCTACCACCATGCGAAAAAACCACTCCTCTACCATCCAGCAATTTATAAATGCCCCAGACCAGAAGGAAAACAATAAAAACATAGAATTAAGTCCTGAGGACTTGGAATTAGGTAAACTAAGTGATAATGAGTTCAGAGCAGCTATAATCAAAAAACTCAGTGAGGTAGAGAGAAAGATAGAGAAACAAGCCGAGTTCTGGAGTTACTTCACAAAAGAGATTGAAATCATAAAGAAGAATCAAACAGAATTACTTGAGATGGAAAACACAATGGACCAGATAAAACAGAATACGGATTCCCTGAATGCCCGTGTAGACAACATAGAGGAGCAAATTACCATAATCGAAGATAGACAGGCTGAATGGTGCCAGACAGAGGAAGAAAGAGAACTAAAAATTTAAAAAATTGAGGAAAGTCTCCGAGAGATAACAGATTCAATGAGGAGTAAGAACATAAGGATCATAGGAATTCCCAAGAATATGGAAAAGGAAAATGGAGCAGAAAGTGTGCTTAACGAAATTATTGAAGAGAACTTCCCAAATCTAGGGATCAACAGAGAAATGTGTGTAGAGGAGGATTTTAGATCTCCTAGATTTGTCAATGTAAAAAGAGCTACCCCACGGCACATAGTAGTAAAGTTGGCAAAAAGGAAAGACAAGGAAAGAATACTCAGGGAAGTAAGAAAAAAAAAGAGAATAACCTATAAAGGAGCCCCTATCAGACTGTCAGAGGATTTCTCTCAAGAAACCCTACAAGCTAGGAGAGAATGGAGTGACATATTCAAAGCTTTAAAGGATAAAAATCTTCAGCCAAGAATACTCTATCCAGCAAGAATTTCCTTCAGATATGAGGGAGAAATTAAATCTTTTCCAGACAAACAAAAGTTAAGGGAATTTGTAACTAAAAGCCCTCCATTACAGGAAATCCTCAAGAAGGCTCTCATACCTGAAAAAAGAAAAAAGGGAGAAAGGGGACACAATCCACAGACTAGGGAGACTGATGGATAGAACCAGAACAGGATAGCAAATATTCAATTATAGCATTAGGGTAAAGGTAAGGAAACTACCAAAACAAGGACGATCTTAGCACTCTAACTACCAATTAATAAGACAAGTTGGAATAAAAAATGAAAATAATTATTTAGGAGGGGTAGAGCAAAGGGTCTAAATCAGTTTTGGTCAAGTAAGTAAGAGACCACCAGAGAATAGACTATATTATACATGAGATTCTAAATACAAACTTCAAGGTAGACACTAAAATAAAGTACAGAACAGAGTCACAAATCATAAATAAGGATAAATCTAAGCAACCCAGCATAAGAAATTGCAGTATTAAATGGGTAGTCTAAAGCAAACAGGAAAAGAAATGCAGGAAAACAAGATAATGAGCTACAGATTAACAGCACTAAGTCCACATGCATCAATAATCACTCTCAATGTGAATGGATTGAACTCTCCAATAAAAAGACACAGAGTGGCAAAATGGATTAAAGAACATGATCCAACAATTTGTTGCCTCCAGGAAACACACCTCAGCCCCAAGGACAAACACAAACTCAGGGTGAAGGGGTGGAGGACAATACTTCAAGCAAATAGCAAGGAAAAAAAGGCAGGTGTTGCAATTCTCATATCAGACCAAGTGGATTTCAAAATAAGACAGGTAAAGAGAGACACAGAGGGACAATATATAATGATCAAAGGGACACTTCATCAAGAAGAAATAACGCTTATAAATATCTATGCACCCAACACAGGCGCACCAAGATTCATAAAGCAACTATTAACAGACCTAAAGGAAGATGTTAAAAACAACACAATAATAGTAGGGGACCTCAACACCCCACTCACATCAATGGACAGATCATCCAGACAGAAAATCAACAAGGAAATAGTGGAGCTAAATGAAAACTAAAACAGTTGGACTTAATAGACATATATAGATCACTTCACCCTGAAAGAGCTGAATACACATTCTTCTCAAGTGCACATGGAACATTCTCTAGGATAGATCATATGTTGGAAAACAAGGCAAGCCTCTACAAATTTAAAAAAATTGAAATAATAACAAGCATCTTCTGAGATCATAGTGCTATAAGGCTAGAAATTAATTACAAGAAAAAAGTTGAGAAAGGCACAAAGATGTGGAGACTAAACAACACACTACTGAACAAGCAATGGATCATTGAAGAAATTAAAGAAGAAATAAAAAAATACCTGGAAACAAATGAAAATGATAGCATGCCATACCAACTCATATGGGATACAGCAAAAGCTGTATTAAGAGGAAAATTCATCGCAATACAGGCACATCTTAACAAACAAGAAAAATCCCAAATAAGCAACCTTAAAGCACACCTAACTGAACTAGAGAAAAAAGAACAAATGAAGCCCAAAGTCAGCAGAAGGAGAGAAATAATAAAAATCAGAGCATAAATAAATACTATTGAAACTAAAAAAGCAGTGGAAAGGATCAATGAGACAAAGAGCTGGTTTTTTGAGAAGATAAATAAAATTGACAAACCACTAGCCAGACTTACAAACAAAAAAAGGGAGAAAGCTCAAATAAACAAAATCAGAAATGAGCGAGGAGAAATAACAACAGACTCTGCAGAAATACAACAGATTATAAGAGAATACTACAAAAAACCATATGCCAACAGAATGGATAACCTAGAGGAAATGGATAAATTCTTGGACTCCTACAATCTCCCAAAGCTCACTCAAGAAGAGGCAGACAATTTGAACAGACCAATCACAAGGAAAGAGATTGAAACAGCAATCAAAAGCATCCCAAAGAATAAAACCCCAGGACCAGATGGCTTTCCTGGGGAATTCTACCAAACTTTCAGAGAGGATTTAATACCCATCCTTTTCAAGCTATTCCAAAAAATTAGGGAAGATGGAACACTTCCTAACACATTCTATGAGGCCAAAATCACGCTGATACCAAAACCTGACAAGGACACCACGAAAAAAGAGAACTACAGGCCAATATCACTGATGAACATAGATGCAAAAATTCTAAACAAAATTTTGGCAACCAGAATTCAGCAATTCATCAAAAGGCTCATACATCAGGATCAGGTGGGATTCATACCAGGGACACATGGATGGTTCAACATCTGCAAATCAATCAACATGATACACCACATCAACAAACTGAGGAATAAAAACCACATGATCATCTCAATAGATGCAGAGAAAGCATTTGCCAAGATCCAGCAGCCATTTATGATAAAAACTCTGAACAAAATAGGCATAGAAGGAAACTACCTCAACATAATAAAGGCCATATATGACAAACCCATAGCCAACATCATACTCAATGGGCAAAAACTGAACTCCATCCCCCTGAAAACAGGAACGAGACAAGGATGCCCTCTATCACCACTCTTATTTAACATAGTATTGGAGGTCCTGGACAGAGCAATCAGGCAAGAAAAAGGAATAAAAGGAATTCAAACAGGGAGGGAAGAAGTGAAACTCTCGCTGTTTGCAGACGACATGATCTTATATATAGAAAACCCAAAAGAATCCATTGGAAAACTGTTAGAAGTAATCAACAACTACAGCAAAGTTGCAGGGTATAAAATCAACTTGCATAAATCAGTAGCATTTCTATACTCCAGTAATGAACCAACAGAAAAAGAACTCAAGAATACAATACCATTCACAATCGCAACAAAAAGAATAAAATACCTTGGGGTAAATTTAACTAAGGAAGTGAAGGACCTATATAATGAAAATTACAAGGCCTTTCTGAGAGAATTGGATGACGATATAAGGAGATGGAAAGACATTCCATGTACATGGATTGGAAGAATAAACATAGTTAAAATGTCCGTTCTACCTAAAGCAATCTACAGATTCAACGCCATCCCAATCAGAATCCCAATGACATTCTTTACAGAATTAGAACAAAGAATCCTAAAATTCATATGGGGCAACAAAAGACCCCGAATTTCTAAAGCAATCCTGAGAAAAAAGAACAAAACGGGAGGCATCACGATCCCTGACTTCAAAACATACTACAAAGCTACAGTAATCAAAACAGCATGGTACTGGTACAAAAACAGGTGCACAGATCAATGGAACAGAATTGAAAGCCCAGAAATAAAACCACACATCTATGGACAGCTTATCTTTGACAAAGGAGCTGAGGACATACAATGGAGAAAAGAAAGTCTTTTCAACAAATGGTGCTGGGAAAACTGGAAAGCCACATGTAAAAGAATGAAAATTGACCACTCTTTTTCACCATTCACCAAAATAAACTCAAAATGTATCAAAGACCTAAAGGTGAGACCTGAAACCATAAGGCTTCTGGCAGAAAACGTAGGCAGTACACTCTTTGACATCAGTATTAAAATGATCTTTTTGGACACCATGCCTTCTCAGAGAAGGGAAACAATAGAAAGAATAAACAAATGGGACTTCATCAGATTAAAGAGCTTCTTCAAAGCAAATGAAAACAGGATTGAAACAAAAAAAACAACCCACTAACTGGGAAAAAATATTTGCAAGTCATATATCTGACAAAGGCTTAATATCCATAATATATAAAGAACTCTTGCAACTCAACAACAAAACATCAAACAACCCAATCAAAAAATGGGCTGGAGACATGAACAGACATTTCTCCAAAGAAGATATACTGATGGCCAATAGGCACATGAAAAGATGCTCATCATCGCTGATCATCAGGGAAATGCAAATCAAAACTACACTAAGATATCACCTTACACCCATTAGAATGACAAAAATATCTAAAACTAATAGCAACAAATGTTGGAGAGGTTGCGGAGAAAAAGGAACCCTCATACACTGCTGGTGGGAATGCAAACTGGTGCAGCCACTATGGAAAACAGTCTGGAGATTCCTCAAAAAATTAAAAATAGAACTACCATACGATCCAGCCATCCCACTACTGGGTATTTATCCAAAGAGCTTGAAGTCAGCAATCCCAAAAGTCCTATGCACCCCAATGTTTATTGCAGCACTGTTTACAATAGCCAAGACATGGAAGCAACCTAAGTGCCCATCAACAGACGAATGGATAAAGAAGATGTGGTACATATATACAATGGAATACTACTCAGCTGCAAAACAGAACAAAATCATTCCATTTGCAATAACATGGATGGACCTTGAGAGAATTATGTTAAGTGAAATAAGCCAGCGAGAGAAGGATAATCTGTGTATGACTCCACTCATATGAGGAATTTAAAATTATGGACTAAGAACAGTTTAGTGGATACCAGGGGAAAGGTGGGGTGGAGGGTGGGCACAAAGGGTGAAGTGGTGCACCTACAACATGACTGACAAACATTAATGTACAACTGAAATTTCACAAGATTGTAACCTATCAATAACTCAATAAAAAATAAATAAATAAATAAATAAAAGCAGCAAGAGAAAAACAAGAAGCCTCTACAAAGGGGACCCCCATAAGACAACATGTCGATTCTTCAGAAGAAAGTTTTTAGGCTAGGAAGATGTGTTGGGAATTACTTAAAGTGCTGAAGGATAACACAACCAATAATACTCTACCCAGCAAGGTTATCATTCAGAATCATAGAAGAGATAAAGAGTTTCTCAGAAAAGCTAAAGCTAAAGGATACCATCACCACTAAACTAGCCTTACAAGAAATGTTAAAACACCTTCTTTAAGGAAGGAATTCACTAGAAATAAGAAAATGTACCAAAAAGAATCTCAGTGGTAAAGGAAAACATTTAGTAAAGGCAACGGATGAGCCAATTAAAAGGCTATTAGGGGGGTGCAACCTGCTGGCATAGTGGTGAAATTCGTGCACTTCACTCTGTCAGCCCAGAATTCGCAGGGTCAGATCCTAGGTGCTGACCTACATCAACAAACCGTGCTGTGGAAGCATCCCATGTGGAAGACGAAGGATGATTGCCTCTCATGCTAGCTCGGGGGCAATCTTCCTCGTGCAAAAAAAAAAAATAAGAAAAAGTTTGGCAATGGATGTTAGCTCCAGGCCTATCTTCCTCATAAACACGGACAAAAGCTATTATGAACATTAAAAGGCAAAAGTAGTAGAATTAACTATAACTAGAATAAGTAGTGGAGGGTTACACAGAATAAAAAAATGTAAAATATGAGGTAAAATCTTAAGACATGGAGTGTCATACGTAGATAGTACTTTTAGAAAGCATTAAAAATTAAGCAATTATCCCCTCAAAATAGATGGCTATGAATACAGGTTGATACATATGAACCTCATGGTAATCACAAAACAGAAACCTAAAAACTTCCAAAAAATATAAGTAGAATGAAATATAAACATAATAATAAGAAAATGCATTAAAATGCAAGGAAGACACAAAGCTGAGAAGAAAGAAGAAGAATATCAAAGACAAATACAAAACAATTAGCAAAATGCAAATCAGTACATACCTATCAATAATTATGTTAAATGAAAATTGATTAAATACTCCAATCTAAAGACATAGGGTGGCAGAATGGGTAAAAAACCAAGAATCATCTATATGCTGCCTCTAAGAGCTCACTTTGGATCGAAAGATGCACACAGACTGAAAGTGAAGGTATCGAAGAAGATCTTCCATACAAATGGAAATGAAAAGAAAGCTGGAGGAGAAATACTCACATCAGAAAAAACAGACTTCCAAACAAAGTCTGTAACAAAAGACAAAGAAGGGCACTACGTAGTAATTATAGGCCAATCCAAGAAGAAATACAAAATTTGCAAATATTTATGCACCTACATGGCAGTACTTAAATATATAAAGAAAATTTTAAAAGACATAAAGGGTGAAATTGACAGTAATGCAATAATATTAGGAACCTTGAATATCCTACTTATATCAATGGACAGATGATCCAGACAGAAAATCACTCAGGAGGGGCCAGGCCAGTGGCACAGCAGTTAAGTGCGCACGTTCTGCTTCTCAGTGACCCGGGGTTTGCTGGTTCGGATCCCAGGTGAGGACATGGCACCGCATGGCACGCCATGCTGTGGTAGGCATCCCACATATAAAGTAGAGGAAGATTGGCACGGATTTTAGCTCAGGGCCAGTCTCCCTCAGCAAAAAAGAGGAAGACAGGCAGTAGTTAACTCAAGGCTAATCTTCCTCAAAAATAAATAAATAAATAAGGAAAATCACTCAGAAAATAAGCCTTAAAAGAAACACTAGACCAGATGGACTTAATAGATAGATACAGAATATTCCATCCATAAACAGCAGAATACACATTCTTTTCAAGTGCATACGGAACATTCCCAAGATAGATCACAGATTAAGCCACAAATAAATCTCAAAAAATATAAGAAGATTGAAATTACAACAAGCATCATTTCTGATCACAATAGAATGAAACTAGAAATCACTTTAAGAAAAAAATTGGAAAAAAACACAAAGATGTGAGGACTAAGCAACATGCCAAAAAACGACCAATGAGTCAATGAAAAAATCAAAGAGGAAATCAAAAAGTACCTGGAGCAAACTGAAGTATGCCAGACAAAAGTTTATGGGATACACAAAGTGGTAATAACAGGGAAGTTTATGGCAATAGAGGCCAACCTCAAGAAAGAAGAAAAATCTCAAATAAACATCTAACAATACAACTAAAGGAAGAACAAAGTGCCAAATCAGGAGAAGTAAAGAAAAAAAATCAGAGTGGAAATAAATGAAATAGAGACTAAGAAAAGTAAGAGAAAAACTTAATGAAATGAAGACCTAATTGTTTGCAAAGATAAAAAAGAATTGACAAACTTTTAGTTAGACTCATCAAGAAAAAAAGAGACGTGGCAAATAAAATCAGAAATGAAAAAGGAGAAATTATAACAAAGATCACAGAGATATAAGGATTATAGGAACTGCTAAAAGCTATATGCCAAACAATTAAATAAGCTAGAAGAAATGGATAAAGTTTTGGAACCATGCAGTCTAGCAAAACTGAATCAAGAAGAGAAAAAGAATCTGAATAGACTGATCACTAGTAAGGAGATGGAAACACTGATCAAAAACCTCCTAAAAAACTAAAGCCCAGAACAAGACAGTTTCCCTGGTGAATGCTAAGAAAGAAGACTTAAACCTACTCTTCTCAATCTCTCCTCAAAAATTGAAGAATAATGTAAACTTCCTAACTCATTCTGCAAGGCAGTGTTCCCCTGATACCAAAACAAGACAAGCACAACATAACAAATGAAAATTACAGGCCAATATCGCTCATGAACACAGATGTAAAAATCCTCAACAAAATACTGGGAAATCCAACGTAACAATCCAGTGAAAAGATCATATACCATAGTCAAGTGGATTTATTCCAGGGATGCATGGATGGTACGACTTAGGGATATCAATCAATGTGATATGTCACATTATAAAAATTAAGATATAAATCCTATGATCATCTCAAGAGATGCAGAGAAAGCATTCAACAAGATACAGCATCCATTTATGATATAACTTCTGAATAAAATAGGTCTAGAAAAAAGTAATCCAACATAATAAAGGCCATATATGACAAACTCATGGCTAACATCATACTCAATGGTGAGAAAGTAAAAGCCATCTCAGAAAGAATAGGAACCAGACAAGGACGCCCACTTTCACCACTTTTATTTAACATAGTGTTGGAAATTCTAGCCAAAGCAATCAGGAAAGACAAATAAATAAAACAGATAAAAATTGGAAAGAAAGAAGCAAAACTATCAACATTTGCAAATGGCATGATTTTTATAGAGAAAGCCCTAAAGTATACACAAAAAATTAATAGAAATAAAAAAAGAATACAGTAAAGTGACAGGGTACAAAATCAACACACAAAAATCAGTTGTTTCCATACACTAAGAACAAAATAGCAGAAAGAGAAATTAAGAATATAATTCCATTTACAATTGTTACAAAAAGAATAGAACCCCTCGAAATAAATTTCAGCAGAGAGGTCAAAGACCTGTACACTGAAAACTACAAGACATTGTTGAAAGAAATCATGGAAGACACAAAGAAACGGAAAATATTCCATGCTTATGGATTAACACAGCTAAAATGTCCATACTTCCTAAAGCAATCTACAGATTCAGTGTAATCCCTATGAAAGCCCCAATGACAGTGTTCACAGAAAAAGAACAAAGAATCCTAAAATTCATATGAAATTACAAAAGACCCCAAATAGCCAAAGCAATCTAGAGAAAAAAGAACAAGCTGGAGGTATCACATTCCCTGAGTTCAAACAAACAACATAGTAATGGCACAAAAGCAGACATGTGGATTGATAGAACAGAATTGGTAGCCTAGAAATAAACCCAAGCCTCTATAGACAGCTTATTTTCCACAAGGGAAGGGAGCCAAGAACACACAATGGAGAAAGAAAAATCTCTTCAATAAATGGTCTTGGAAAAAGTGCACGGCCACATGAAAAAGAATGAAAATAGACCATTATCTACACCATACTCAAAAATTAACTCGAAATGGATTAAAGACTTGAATGTAAGACCTGAACTGATATAACTCCTAGAAGAAAATGTAGGCAGTATGTTCTTTGACATGGGTCTTGGCAGTATCTTTCTGAATACAATGTCTCACCACGCAAGGGAAACAAAAGAAAAAATAAACAAATGGGACTACACCATCTAAAATCTTCTGCACATCAAAGAGAAAACCCTCAACAAAACAAAAAGACAACAATTGGGTGAAGATATTTGCAAATAAGATACCTGATAAGGGCTTAATATCCAAAGTATGAAAAGAACTCATACAATGCAACAAAAAAATTAACAACCCGATCAAAAAATGAGCAGAAGATTTGAAGGGATATTTTCCAAAGAAGATATACAGATGGCCAACAGACACATGAAAAGATTTTCAACATCACTAATTATTAGGGAAATACAAATCAAAACTACCATGAGATATCATCTTGTGCCCATGAGAATGGCTACAATTAACAAGACAATAAATAACAAGTATTGGAGAGGATGTGGACAAAAGGGATCTATCATATGCTGCTGATGGGAATATAAACTGGTGCAGTCACTATGGAGATTCTTCAAAAAATTCAGAATAGAGCTACCATATGTTCCAGCTACTCCACTTCTGTTTATTCATCCAAAGAATACAAAACACTGTGTCCAAAAGATAATTGCACACCTATGTTCATTGCAGCACTATTCACAGTAGCCAAGATTTACGACCTAAGTGCCCATCAATGTATGAATGGATAAAAAGGATGTGATCTATATATACGGTGGACTACTACTCAGCCATAACAAACAAAGGAATCTGGTCACTGATGACAACCTTGATATATCTTGAGGGTATTATGCTAAGTGAAATCAGTCAGATGGTGAAAGTCAAATGGCATATGATTTCATTCATAAGTAGAAGATAAAAACAATAACAACAACAGCAAACAAACCCATAGATTCCAAGATTAGATTGGTGGGTATCAGAGGAGAAGGGGGGAGAATGCAGAGCCAAAAGGGTAATAGGGCACATGGGTATGGTGAGGGGTGGTAATTACACTTTGAGTGGTGAAAACGATTTAAACTACAAAGAAGTTGAAATACAATATTATACACCTGAAACTTATATAATGTTATAAACCAATATTACTTCAATTAAAAAAAGAAAGAAATCAATGCTTTCAATGTTTAGAGTGCATCCTTGAAGTATTAATCATCAGTTGAATAAAATTTAACATCCCCATGATATTTGAATTTTATGAAAAACTTATACTGTCATTCATAAAGTGCCAAGAGGTTCTTCCTTTCTACGTTTAAAGAATTTTCCAACCTAGCAAGAGTGATAATACTCGGGATACAGGCCATAAATTACCAGTTGAAAATTCTCTTGGAAGTAGTGATTAAGAATTAGTAGTCTAAAGCAAAGTAAAAGTCCTTATCAGGTAGGAATTATTTATTATTATTAAATAAATTATTAAATATCAAAATTACTTAATTTTCACAGATATCTGATTGCATACATTTCCTTTTCCTAAATCGAAGTTGAAAAACTCTAATAAAATAACTTATAGAATAGCAGATATAAGTAAATCACTTTCCATATCACTCATAAGGAGATAAACAGGTTAATAGTTAATTTGGAAGATAATAGTTAGAAGAAAATAAATATACATATCATTAGTAATTTGCTACTGTTTTATGCACTAGGATTATAATCACTGCCCAAAAAAACTTATATACACTTGAATTCATCATTCATAATCTCATTTGTCTATTCCAAAAGTGAAACATCAGGATTGCTTTCATACAAGATTGAATATGAAAAGAGTTCAGGAAAGATGAATATTCCTATTATACCACTGTTTTAGCAGGTCTTTTTACTTACCATCTTATATCCTCACTTCCTCATCTCTCATAATGAATGGGTTTAAACAGATGTCTCTTAGTCTATTGAGATTCTGACATGCTATATCTTAGAGTTTGAACTCATGGAATAAGGCATTTGCTTTACTCTAACAGGTTATATGGAGATTTGGTGGCAAGAAACCAGATACCTTAGGGTCAAATACTTGGCTCTATAAATGGATCCCCCAGAATAACCTTCTCGGTACGATTCTGGAACCACTGAGGTGAGAGGAACTCCAACCAGATCATAATACTTCAGCAGGAAACAAATTTATTGAACATTTATTATTGGAAATAAAAAATAAAAAATTACTGTCATATTTGTTTCCCAGTCATGGGGGAAAGGATAAGTGTAACCTTTCCTTCTTCTGATTCCTGCACCACAATCATCAACTTTCTGCGCCTTGACATGCTACTTATCAGGCTGAGTGACTTCACTATTTCATTAAGAGAATATATTCTAGCATATACCCTCTCCCCTTCTTTTCTAACCCTTTCCTTTTTTATCCAGCATGCTCTTTTTAAGTTTTGTCCACCTGGCAATCTTGTGTTCGTTCTTCACATCTCAAGTCATACACTAATCTTCTACTTACCTTCTTACTTACCTGTAGAGGTAAGTAGCCTTCACTTACCTCTACAGCAGACTTAAGCACTTCTACCTTTGAGCTCTGAAAGACTTTTTAATGTATGTGTATACTGATCTGTTATATAGAATGCAATGCTTCTTCAGTGCCTTATACTGCCCTATTCTCATTTTGTTCTAAGACTTATACTTAATAGTTTGCTGAAATTCACCTGGTCCTAGGTCATCCAAAACCAAAGCCTTTACAACTCATGGTGGAACCAACAGCAACCATGAGGTGATCTACCATGAGATCCCTATGCCTGCCGTTCCTTCTTTTGTGAATCAACCTGGTAAGATGGTTCATATGAAGACCAAGGGAGCAGCTGTTAGATTGATCTTCAACAAAACGTCAAGTACAGATTTGCTCAATCCTTTAAAGACAGTCGTTAATGATCCTTTGTGAGTATTACAATTTTTACGTAATAGATAGTATTTACACACAGCTTTTTGTCAATACTGAGAATGAGTTTCATCCCATTTTAAGAGGCTAATTTAGAAATTATTAACATGACAATCCACCTTGAATCTACTTTTATTTTATTCAGATGTTTATTTCAAAGTTGTATTTTAGCCACATAGAAACAGTGGGTAGCCAACTGGTGCAAAAACTTTCTACATGAAAAATAGAAAGTTATACAGGTAATGGTAAGAAAGACATATTTTTAAAACTATAGTAGAATACATAGAAGGAAAGAATGATGAACTAGATGAAATACCATAAAATATATCAATTCAGTACCTAAAATTTCTGAAACCATAAATCTCTTTGTGCTTAAAATTTTATTTCATTATTATCATTTTTAAACAGATTTTGTAAAGAAATATAATTTACACACCATAAAATTCACCTGCTTAAATAGAAAAATGAAATATATGCAGTATGTTTATAGAGCAGTGAAACCATCATCATAATATAAGTTTGGGAGACTTTCATCACCTCAAAAAGAAGACTGATATGTCTTAAAAGACACTTCTCATTCGACCCTGCCCAAGAAACCATTAATCAAGTTTCTGTCCTGGTAGATTAGCCCTTCTGAACATTTCATATACAAGGAATCATACAATAAATGGGCTTCTGCAACTGGATTCTTTCACGTAGGATAATGCTTTCGACTTTCTTCCCTGTTGTAGCTTTCTAATGCTGAATGCTATCTACAATAAGGACATAGCACATTTTATTACCTCATTCATCAGTTCATGGGTATTTTGGTTGCTCCACTTTTAGCTGTCACAAATCTTGCTATATATGCTTTTGTCTGAATACATATAAAGATGTCAGTACTTACAGTAAATCTAAACAGACTGAATAATATAAACAGAAAGATTGAATGGATTTTAAAAATTAACTATATATATTATTTACAAGACGTGTTTAAATAGAAGTTTACAAGAGTATTGTATGTGCAGAGGTAGGAAAATATCTATTTCAACAGTAACCAGAGAAAGAGGTATGTGGCTCTGCTAATATCAGACATGGCAGATGAGAAACACTATAAAAATAAAGAAAAATACTTCACAGTGATAAATAGGTAAATCTTTCACAACAATGCAAATTATCAAAGTGTAACGCCTACTAATAAATCCTACGCATAAAGCAAAAGCAGACAAAAAAAGAAAATCCAAAGCATGCAAATCTACTGTCATCATAGGATATTTTTAAAGATCTTTTTCTATATTATGAAAAAGATAAAATAAATAATAAGTACATGAAATATCTGAAGATCACTGTTTTAAAATGTAACTAGTTATAGCTATATATATGTATATAATATATTTGTATTGTATGTATACATATATAAGACAATGGGGAACATACATTTTTCCAGTTCATACAGAATAATTAATGAAATTGACCATACATGTTGGGGAATACACCCAGACTTAGTATTTGAAAACATTCAAATCATGAACAGTATATTATCTCACCTGACTAGAATAAAGCTAGAAATCATCAATAAAATGTATAACTAAAAAAACCTCTAAATTTTCAAAATTAAGCAATACAGTTCTGGGGCCCGCCCTGCGGTGCCGTGGTTAAGTTCACACGTTCCCCTTCATGGCAGCCCAGGGTTTGCTGGTTCGGATCCGGGGTGCGGACATGGCACCACTTGGCAAAAGCCATGCTGTGGTAGGCGTCCCACATATAAAGTAGAGGAAGATGGGCTTGGGTGTTAGCTCAGGGCCAGTCTTCCTCAAATAAAAAAAAAATAGCAGTACAGTTCTAAATAATTCTGCATCAACTAATAAGTCAAAATCATACATGCACATACTTCTCAACAATTCCAATTTCAGGTATATATGCTACAAAATGTATAAAATGTAAACCAAACGGCATATACAAGAATATTTATAACAGCACTAGTAGAAATGGCCAAAAAATTATGAACAATCCAAATGTCCGTCAATCACTAAGCAAAACGATAATCAGTGGTACAGTCATACAATGGATACTATACAGTAATGGAATTAACCAAAAACTCCACAGAAAAGATGAAAACAAGTGAGTACTTACTATATGATTTCAATATAGACACAAGAAAAACTAATGTTAAGTGATAAGAAGTAAGGATAATAGTTCATTCAGCAAGGAAAACTGACTAAAACATTAGGAAAATCAGGTTCTTCTTTGTAACTTGGGATATCCTATATCAATATCTCAATAGTAGGTAAGTTGTTGTACTCACTTTGTGACAATTTTCTAGCTAATTATGAAATTTTGACCTGTTCTCTTAGGATATGTGCATTTTACTTACCTATTTCAAACTTAAATTAAAAGTAGGTTTTACAAAATGTATTTATAAATTCTAGGAATCAAATAGCAAAAAAAAAAAAAGAACAAGAAGAAATGCCTAGAGATGCTATCACAGTGCGGCAAGGAAGAGCCTCTCTGAGATGTTACACTGAAGCCAAAGCCTCCATCAGGAGTTAGGAGCAAGCCTTGGTGTGAATGATGCCCCTGGAAAGAAACAGAGGTGACACAAAGTGGAAAGGTGCTGAAGTGGGAACACATTTGGCAGTATCAACAAATACCTAGAAGGTCAATGTGCCTACAACAGAGTGTGCATAGGACAAAGTGATAGGAAAAGAGGTTGCCAGGAGTATGAACTCGCACAATCCTATAGGGCAAACAACAGATTGGAATTTATTGTAAATGAGATGAAAAACCAGATGGAAATTTTGAACAGGGAAGTGTCATAATCTGATGTGTTTCAAAAAAAATCACTCTGGCTACTGATTGGAAAATAGACTGTAGAGCTATGAAAAGAAGAGTAGAAGCACAGGGACTGGTGAGGAGGCATTTCTTCCACGATGACACATTTCCTCTTTAACAACTTCAAGAGTACCATCCTTAGTATGCATTTCTACCATCTGGGTTACAGAGCTTAGAATGGCTCCTGTCATTTCCTCTGCTAAAGTAAATTTAACTTACCCACCAGAACTTCCATCTTCAGTTTTTAAAATATTTGTCAAAGAGAAAACTCAAATTTAGAAGCCAGATTACTATGAGGCCCAAATAAAAAATATACTACTTCTTCTTCAATTCTACATCATTCATTTTATGTCATACGTATGACACTTGTCCAAACCTTCATGGGAATAATATGCTTGGGCAAATTAACTTCCTTTCAATGTTGATATCCTTGTGTTTCTTTTTTACATAAAGAAATGAATATTTTAATATTATCAAGAATTCATTATGATCAACCAATGAAACAGTCTTCTGGGTCAAGTTTTCCATGCACCACAAAGAAACCAAACAGATGCAGCCAGCCTCTCCTGACCTCACTGGGTTCCAGTACCATTCTTTGGATGTGATTGGGTTCCCGCTGACCTGTGTGGCAAGTGATAAATTTATCATCACAAAATCTTGTCTGTTTTATTTCCATAAATTTTCTAAAACAAGAAAGAAGGAGCACTAAATGATGTGGATTCAAGATGAGAGTGTAGGAAGAGTCTGAATTTGTGTCCTCTCATAGACACAACAAATGTACAGCTACATCTGTATCAATTCCCCCTGAAGAGAAACTGAGAGGGGAAGGAACACCTTGTCCACAATTAAGGATGAAAAGGACCAGAGCAATACTGGTAGGAGAGGCATAGAAAGGCTTTCACCAAATACCCCAACCCTGGCTATACAACACACAATACAGTCATGCACCACATATTGATGTTTATTCAAAAACAGACTGCATGCATGATGGTGTTCCCATCAGAGTAGTACCATATAGCCAGGTGTATGGTAGGATAGACAATCTAGGTTTTTTAGGTATACTCCGTGATGTTGTCACAATGATGAAATTACCTAAAGAGTCATTTTTCAGAATGGATCCTCATCTGAAGTACACAACTATAGTGAGGGATTGTAACAAGATGGGCACATCTCCTGGAGGAGCAAGCGGTTGGCAACCCACAGCAGGAGCCCAAGCCTCTGGGATCTGCATCAGAGAGATGAGCCCTCAAAACTGACTTAGAAAGCCACTGGGGCTGACAGCCAGGGGACCCAAAATGCTATGAGAAACTGAGATTTCTTTGTTAAAGGGCTTGTGTGGGGTCTCACTCTCACAGAGACCCAGCAAAACAATAGCAGTTTGAAAAGTACCAATACTATATGTGAAGGAGAGTCATTTGTGAATCTAAAAGCAATGGCCAGAGGGGCTTGACTGTTGAAACACTCCTCAGGGACAGAGATGCTGGCAGACACCATTGTAGAGCTCCCACCTAACATAACAGAACAGATAGTGGTACTCAGATGCAGGGACAAGCTGTGGTGGCACTATCTCACCACCCTGCTGAATCCAGAGAGATATGGCAGTTGCAGCACTCCCCTACTTTCTGGCTGGCATGGGAAGGTGTAAACAGAAGGCATTATTCTGCTCCTTACCTGAAGACTGAGAGGCAGGAAGCTGTGACTCCCCCTCGGCCTGCCTAGGGCTAGAGAGTAGGATTAGTCCACATTCTCCCACACCCAGCCCAGAACCACTCTGCCACGCTTAGCCTAAAAACGAGGTAAGAGCTCAGACAAGGGACTTTCCTGTTGTACTGCTGAAATCTGTGGGCACCAGTTCTCAAGTCATTTTTTCTCACTGCCTTTTCTGAAGCTGGATAGCGAGTCCTGCCCTCTACACTCTCAAACTGCCTAATTAATGCCAATAGAGTTGTGCAATCCACATAAGGGATACCCCTTGATTGCCTGGCCCTGATGACCAGGGTGGGCTGGAGTTCCTGACCTCCATGGCACTGTAACAATTGGAAAGACAGTTCTTGGCAGGTCACCAGACCCAGGGCACTGTACAGACAGCAGACAGAAACACAAGGCCCACTTTCCTGAGAAAAAGGTCTATTTACTAATATTGGAGCATCACCTTGAGGGACAGACTTCAGGTTTCCAACACATCTAGATGCTAAGGAGGCACTTCCCGGGAAGTCCAACAGAGAGACACCAACCCTGTGCACGTCCTTGGCCTCACTGTGCTTCAATGAGACTCTCCAAAAAGGCGCTAATACATTCATCAGGAGGCCCGATATTAGCAACTATTGCCCAGGGGACACATCTAGATCTCCTAGTCTGGAGGTCAGCAGGGATTATGATTGTGGCCTCAAACGACTATATATACATTTCCATACTTTCAAAGCAGCTGCCTGAATGTCTAGCTTCTAATCACATTGAAACTAGATGCTCAATGAATGAGATTACACCCTTTGGAACACTGAAGGACTAGGCACATCCTTAACAACAGGGGCTTATGAAGTATAAATCAGGAGGTTTACATAACCATAAAGGTTAGAGAGAGAACAAAGAACTAGGGTAAGGTTGAAAAAGAAGAATCGTCACCAACACAAGTCCATTCTATCAATATTGAGAGAGGTAGCAGTTTCACCTAATACATAGAAACAAATACAGAAAGCCAAGCAAAATGAAAAAGCAAAGAAATAGGCTCCAAACAAAGAAACAGGAGAAAGCCTCAGAAAAAAGACCTTAATGGTACAAGATAAGTAATCCACCTGATAAAGAATGAAAAGTAATGGTGGTTAGGATGCTCACTGAACTCAGCAGAACAATGGATGAACACAGCAAAAATATCAACAAAGAACTAGAAAATATTAGAAAGAACCAATCAGAGCTGAAGAACACAATAACTGAAATGAAAAATACACTAGAGGGATCCAACAGCAGATAAGATGATACAGAAATACAGAGCAGTGGGCTGGAAAACAGCATAGTGGAAATCACCCAATGAAAACAGCAAAAGCAAAAAAGAATTTAAAAACATGAGAGAAGTTTAAGGGACATTTGGGACAACTGCAAGCATATTGACATTTGTGTTATAGTGGTCCCAAAAGGAGAAGAAAGAGAGAAATGTACAGAAAATTTGTTTGAAGAAATAACGACTGAAAACTTCCCTAAGCTAGAGAAAGAAACAGACATTAACACTCAGGAAGCACAGAGAGTCTCAAACAAGACAAACCCAAAGAGATTCACACACCAAGACACACTATAATTAAAATGTCAAGACTTAACAATAAAGAGAGAAGCTTAAAAGCAGAAAGAAAAACACAACTAATCACATACAAAGGAACCTCCATAAGGCTCTCAGCTGATTTTTCATCAGAAACATTACAGGCCAGAAGGGAGTGGCATGATATATTTAAAATGCTGAAAGTAAAATCTTACAACCAAGAATACTCTAATTGGTGAGGTTATCATTCAGAATTGAAGGAGAGATAAAGAGTTTCTCAGACAAGCCAAAACTAAAAGAGTTCACTGCCACTACAGCTTTACAAGAAATGTTAAAGAGACTATTAAAAAGAAAAGAAAAGGACATAACTAGAAGTAAAAAAATATATATATATGAAAGGGAAAAACTTCAGAGGTAAAAGAAATTATATAGTAAAGGTAGTGGATCAATAACTTAGAAAACTATTATGAAGGTTAAGAGATAAAAGTAGTAAACTCAAAACTAACTACATTAATTAGTTAAGGGATACGTAAAATACAAAGATGTAAAATATGACATGAAACCTATAAACCATGCGTGGGATGAGTAAAAATGTGAAGTTTTTGATTGCGCTCAAATTTGTATTTAAATGACTTTCAACTTACAATGGACTGTTATATATATGGATTGCTGTATATAAATCTCAAGGTACCCACAAAAGAAAATGTATAATAGGTACACAAAAAATAAAGAGGAACTCAAATATAAAACTAAAGAAATGTATGAAACTACAAGGGAGCAGATCAATAAAAAAATAAAAGAACACAGAAGAACTGTAAAAAACAATGAGAAAACAACTAACAAAATGGCAATAAGTACCTATCTATCAATAATGATTTCAAATGTCCCTTGACCAAACGCTGCAATCAAAGAAACGGGGTGGCTGAATGGATAAAAACAAGACCCATCTATATGCTGTTTACAAGACATTCATTTCACATCCAGAGACAAACAAGGACTGAAGAGAAAGGGATGGAAAATTATATTCCATGTAAATGGAAATGAAAAGAAATCTGGAATAGCAATACTTATATCATACCAAAACAACTTTAAAACAAAGACTGTAACAAAAGATAAAGAAGGAAATTACATAACAATAAAGTGGTGAATCTGACAAGATGATTTAAAATATTTATAGACCCAAATAGATGCACTTAAATATGTAAGGTGATATTATCAGAAACAAGGGGAAAAGTTGACGATACTACAATAATAGTAGAGGACTTTAATACCTCACTTACATCAAAAGTTAAATCATCATGACAGAAAATCAATCAGGAAATATTGGCCTTAAACGACACACTGCACCGACTGGACTTAAGAGAGTACAGAACACTCTATACAAAACTACTTAATACACATTCTTTTCAAGTGTACATGGAGCATTCTCCAGGATAGATCACATATCACACCACAAAACAAGTCCCAGTAATTTAAGATTTAAAACATATCAAGTAGCTTTTCGGGCCACAAGTGTATGAATCTAGAAATCAATTGCAAGAAGAAATGAGAAAAACACAGATCTGTGAAGACTAAACAATGTGCTACTAAACAACTAATGCATCAACAAAGAAATCAAAGAGGAAATAACAATATACCTCAAGACAAATAAAAATGGAAGCACAACTCTCCAAAGCCTGTGGAACACGGCAAAAGCAGTTCTAAGATAGAACTTGATAGCAATTCAGGCCTACCTCAAGAAACAAGAAAACTCTCAAATAAACAATCTAATTCTACACTAAAAGGAGGTAGAAAAAAACAAACAATGCCCAAAGTTAGTAAAAGGAAGGCAATAATGAATATCAGGGCACAAATGAACAAAATAAAAATGAAAAAATAATAGAAAATATCAATGAAACAAAAGCTGATTTTTGACAGGAGGAAGAAGATTGGCAAACATCTATCTAGACTCACCAAGAAAAAGAGAGAGGACACAAATAAATAAAGTCAGAAGTGAAAGAGTGGAAGTTGCCACAATTGATGGCACAGAAAGAAAAAGAATACTAAAAGTCTACTACAAACAATTATACACCAACAAATCAGAAAACTGAAAATAAATATCAACAAATACACAATATTCCAAGATGGAATCATGAAGATATAGGAAATCTGAGTACAAGACTTACTAGTAATGAATTGAATCACTAATTAACATGTCCCAAAAAGCAACAGTCACAGCTTCACTGGTGAATTCTTACAAACATTTAAAGACTAGTTAATACCAATCTCTTTCAAATTATTCTCAAAAATTGAAGAGGGAGAAATGATTCCAAGCTCATTTTACAAGGGCAGAATTACCCTGATATCAAAACTAGACAAATATATCACATAAAAAAATTACAATATCCCTAATAAATAAAGATGCAAAAATTCTCAACAAAATATTAGCAAATTGAATTCACATTTCATTAAAAGGATCATACACCATGATCAAATAAAATTCATTCCAGGCGTGCAAGGATGGTTCAGCATCCACAAATCAATCAACATGATACATGACATTACCAAAGGATAAAAATCATAAGATTTCCCCCAAGATGCAGAAAAAACATTGGGCAAAATTTAACATCCATTTATGAAAAAAATCCCTCAAAAAGTCAGCATAGAGTGAACAGACTTCAACATAGTGAAGGCCGTGTATGACAAATACACAGCTAACATCATACTCGATGAAAGCTGAAAGTTTTTCCTCTGAGATCATGGACAAGACAAGGATGCCTACTATACTCACTTTGATTCAGTAATGTATTACAGGTCCTTGCCACAGCCATAAAGCAAGAAAAAGAAATGAAAGACAATCAGATTGGAAAGAAAGAAGTAAAACTGTCATTATTCACAGGTGACATGATACTATATACAGTCATCTGCTGCATAACAAACTATTGGTTGACAATGGATTGCATATATGACAGTGGCCCCATAAGATTAGTACCATACACTCTAGGTGTGTAGTAGGCCACAAGTTTAGGTCTGCATAAGTACACTCCATGATGTTGTTTGCACAATGACAAAAATAACCTGACAGCACATTTCTTAGACCATACCCTTGATGTTAAGCGATGCAGGACATGTATAAAAAATATGGGGTATAGAAAACACTAAAGACTCTACCAAAAACTATTAAAAGATCACTCAGTCTTTAAAGGCTGTGCTTATCTATGGGAAGGTACCAAGAATATTTGATCAAGATCCTTATTGATTTTGCATTATCATTTTGGGGAAAAATTTGTTGGTGGTAAGTTTTTTCTCAAGAAGGCTCAAGGAGCTTGTACGACTATTTCAGATTTCAGTCATGACACAGACAACTATGCACCAGCTACTTGCAGCTCTCTGATTATCAGAGTATTGAAAATGAGTCTACAGTTATTCATAATAGCCAGAAAATGTGAATAAAAAATGTTGATCAACTTACAAATGAGTAAACAAAATATGGGATAGCCATAGTATGGAATATTACTTGCCAATAAAAAGTAATGAAGCCCTGACATGTTACAACATGGATGAACCTTTAAAACATTATGCTAAATGAAGCAGCCAGTCAAAAAAGACCACATATTGCATGATTCAATTGACTGGGAAATGTTCAGAGTCTGCAAATCTCAAGAGAGTAGCTAGATGAATGGTTGAATGAAGCTTGGAGGAGGCAGAGATAAGGGAGTTCTCTCTAAAGGGTAAAGGTTTATTTATAGATGATGAAAATGATCTTCAATTGACTGCTGTGGTCATTGCACAGTTCTGTGACTACACTATGAACTATTGAGCTGTATACTGTAAGGTTCAAGAAGACTGCAGACACAGTTTCTTCTCACTTGCCACTGTTCTTAACAGTCTTCCAAATACAGTTGACTTATACCTACAAGAGCATCACCACTTAGCAGATGACAGCACCTTTAATCTTAAAACAGATATTAAACACATGTATACAAGCAGTCGTCTCCCTGTTGCTTTTTCCATTTGCTAGCCAAATTCTCTGACTGTCTATAGCATCTATTTCCTTTAAGCTGTCGGAGTTATATTTTAACTTCCTCATTGATTTCTCCTTGAATATAAGCCTGAGCAATGGTACAAGGGATCAGCAATTTGAAAGGAAGCATTGTGTACCACCAGGATGTCTCTGAAATGGATTTCACTTCTGCTGCTACAACGGAGTTGTTACTTTAGCCCTGGGAGGGCTGGAAAGGTGCTGGTATGGCCCACAGAATACAGCCATTGGATCAATATGAAGACAATCCCGGATGAATTTGTCCAGAGAGGTCATGAAGTGAGTGTTCTGACATCTTCCGCTTCCATGCTTGTCGATCCTAACAAACCATCTGCTATTAAATTTGAGATTTATTCTGCATCTTAAACAAAACATGATTTTGAGGTTTTGTTCAAAAAGATAGTTGTTACCTGGACACATCTGACAAAAGATACATTTTGGACACATTTTTCACTAATGCAAGAACTCCTTTGGGAATTTTCTGATAGTGTTCTAAAGCTCTGTAATGATGCAGTTTTGAACAAGAAACTTCTAAGAAAACTACAAGAATCAAAGTTTGGTCTCATTTTTGCAGATTCCTTTGGACTGTGTAGTGATCTGATGGCTGAGCTACTAAAAATACCTTTAGTGTATAGTGTCCACTTCTCTCTAGGCTATACAACTGAAAAGTATAGTGGAGGACTTCCATTCCCACCATCTTATGTACCTGTTGATATGTCAGAATTAAGTGATCAAATGATGTTCATGGAGAGGGTAAAAAATATGATATATGTTCTTTAATTTGACTTCTGGTTCAAAATATTTAATGAGAAGATATGGGATCAGTTTTACAGTGAAGTACTAGGTAAGTCATGTTTTTAGGTGGCAGCTTGAAGTCCTAACTTTCCTAGTGCCTTGGAAAATGAGTTTTTATAAAGTCAGAGGAATTTGTCTTTTATAAGTGAAATGTTGAAAGAAAAATACAAAATGATCTCTCAAACTCATAAATGTTATGGAAATGCTTAAATTATCTGGTCAATTAGAATCCCATGGTCCATTCCTAGTACAGGACCCTCCAGGAAATCATAAACTAAAAGTTGAAGCGCTGAGGAGTTCATTATGCAATTGCATATCAATCCTTGTGTATTTGTTTTCTTGTAAGAGGCTTTATTTCATAGAAGAGTTTTCAGTCCGGAGCAATATTGAGTAGAGATTTTTCATATATGCCTTGCTCCTGTCCATACATTGCCTCCCCTATTATCAACATCCTCCAGAGGAGAAGTAGGTTTGCTACAGTTGATGAAATGATACTGACAAACCAGTATCATCTAAAGTCCATATTTTATATTAGGGTTCTGTCTTGGTGTTGTACATTCTTTGAGTTTGGACAAAATTATAATGTCACACGTCCACCATAAAAATATCATAAGCGTAGTTTCACTGCCCTAAAAATACTCTGTGCTCAACCTAATCATCCTACACATCAAATTTACTATATTTTTTTATCATCTTCAATAAAAGTCATTAGAAATTTTACTGAATATCTTGATCAAAACAGACATATAGATTGAGGAGTAACATATTTCTAGCACAACACTGTGTGGAGCGATGAGAAATTGTTCTCCTTATTTCGCTGGGATTCATTTAAAGAAAAAACTTTTCTGCCATATTACCTGAAAGAGTCCTTCACAAATGAAAGATATAATGGCTCTATCTCAAACAGGTGAACCTATGATTAGAGATTCTAAGGATTACACATTCCTTCACTAAGTACTTACAAAACATCTGCTTTAAAGGCCCAGAATTTTGTCAAAAGGTAGACATACAAGTTACCAGTCCATACTTTTTAAAAACAATCTGTCTCCGTTAAAGATAAAATGAGCCAAAATTAAGGGTGAACACATCTATTTCCATACTTTATGAAAACTTTCCAGTTATTTTTTGCAAAGACATTTATTTAATATGAAAATATTATTAAGCCACTTACATGAGCCAAATATCGGAGTGGCCATACTTTCAAAACCTTAGTTTACCTGGAAAATCTAGGATCAAGGGAATAGCTTGTTAAATTGTGAAAACTAGATGGAGTGCTTCAGGGAAACATATTTCCAAGAACAGGGTAAGGTAAATTGATTGAGCAGTTGAAATCATTGTTTTTGTTTGCATAAATTAAATTTTGCAGCCACACAGAGTAAACAAATGCATGTTTAATACTTTGGTGGCTTAGGTTTAATAACTGTTTATGTTTGTGAATGCACTGACATGATGTTAGAGATGAAAGTCTCTTATGCATTGTAGTATATATATAAACACCATATATAAAACATGCATATTATAATATACACACACATAATAGTTTTGTGAAACCACAGACACTTTTAAACATATTTGAGTCTGCCACTTCAAGCTCTTTACAGAAAATTACCTGGTATATTCACATTACAAAATTCTCATTTCCTTACTTTTATTTGCTATTTTCCCTTTAGGAAGAGCCACTAAATTATATGAGTTAATGAGGAATGCTGAAATGTGGCTCGTTCAAAACTATTGGGATTTTGAATTTTCTTGCCCATTCTTACCACATTTACAATTTAGTGGAGGATATCACTGCAGACCTGCCAAACCCCTGCCTAAGGTGATCTACTCCTGTTTGTGTGGTTGGTTTACTTTGCATTTGCAATAGAAATGATTCTGTGTTCTTTATTTAGAATGTCTGATTACAGTGAGAGATATGGGAAGCTGCGTAAAGTAACCTACAAATTGGAAACTCACATCTTTCAATACCATTACAAGACTCTGAATTTTATTATCATTGAAGAATAAAGTATTATCCCTGGAAGCCTTTAGGAATAAGCTCAGTTAAATTAAGGCCTCATTATTCAACACATAAGAAAGTATCAGTCACTCATTGAAAGATATTCTTGTTTTTGTCTTTTTCTGGCTGAGGAAGCTGTACCCTGAGCTAATGTCTGCTGCCAATCTTCCTCTTTTTGCATGTGATTTGCCACCACAGCATGGCCACTCACAGTTGAGTGGTGTAGGTTCGTGCCCAGGAACCAAGCCCGGACCACCAAAGCAGAGTACGCCGAACGTAACCACTATGTCACCAGGTCTGCCCCTCAAAGAATATTCTTAAAGTGACTAGCATAGTTCAGAGATATGCTGGATATGCAGAGAAGCAGTGTAGACACAATTTTCCTACAGACACACTTAACATTCTACTTGGAAACATAGAATATAAGCATGTAATAAGAACTATGTGAAAAGTATTATAAGTAAAGACCACAATGCTAAAGAACATCCAGTGGGCATCATAGAACAACAACGATTAGAATCACAAAGTATACTCTTTATATTGGAAAGATTACCTCATTAATTTCCAGGGAGAAAAGATCTAATAATGAATTTAAAACAGAAGGACCAAACAAAAAAAAGGATGAGTATGCAGTTGTGACAAGCTATCCAGGAAATTATTGGGTTTTCTACATTTGCTTTTTGGGTATAAGAGTATACTGAGCCATAAGGAATATTCCAGTGTTGAAAATAATAAATCTATTGTAAAGTGGGAATACAAATCAGAATAATTTGGAAACAATTCCAAACAAGAGGATGATCAGCTATCTGCTGCAGAAAGCCTGCTGTATCTCTCCCACTGTGGGCCAGCTGCTCCCTGGGGACCTCAAGGAGGTGATGAAGGCCCATCACTTTCAGTTACACATAGTATATTCAACTAGGACATCCTTTTTACAATATGATTTCAAGGCAAAACGTGTCATACCTAAAAAAAACCCAGAAATATGGTCACTCAAATAAGTAATATACAGTATATTTCTGGAGTATAAATAGGAATCTTAGGGCAATTTCATGGAAAGTCCAAACAGTAATCAGAGTTGTCTCATGAGAGACATAATAGATTATTTTTTCTGCTTAGTTAGTTGCAGCAATCCTTTCAATATTGTTTGCTCTGCTGATGTTCTTTTTTGATGGAGCAAATTATTTCTTCACAGGAAATGGAAGAGTTTGCCCAGAGTTCTGGAGAAAATGGTATTGTGGTGCTACTCTGGGGTCAATGGTCAGTAACATGACAGAAGAAAGAGCCAATGTGATTGCATCAGCCCTTGCCCAGATTCCAGAAAAGGTTAGATAACGTACCATATAGTGGACAACGATTTAATGTATCTGTTAAATTTTGAAAAGGATCTGATTACAGAAATTTCCTGCATGAGAGGTAAACTACAATGTATTATCATAGATTCAATGTATCCCAAAAATGAGTTTAAAACAAAAGTATACATGGCAGTTTCCAACAGTACAGAGGGTGTTTTTGGTTGACAGATAATTTTGCAATTAACATTTGGATCCAATGTAAACATATTTAACAGATGCACCGTGAAGTTCTGGTATTATAATGACATTGTAATGATATTATAATGATATAATAATGATTTTATAATGATATAATAATGATATCATGATTATAATGGTATAATGATGCCATATCATCAAATTTTGCCATGTCATTTGCTCATTTTCCTTGCAGGATTTCCGAGGGCACTATATATGCTACAGATATTATCAGAAAGGGGTTAGGGGCTGGCCCCTGGCATAGTGGTTAAGTTCAGATCGATCAGCTTCAGTGGCCTGAGTTTTTGGTTTTGGATCCTGGGTACGGACATACACCACTCATCACTCATCAGCCATGGTGTGATGGTGACCAACATACAAAATAGCTGAAGATTGGCACAGATACTAGGTCAGCACTAGTCTTCCTGAGCAAAAGACCAGAGAAGAAAGAAAGAAAGGAGATAAATTTTAGCAGTAACATTAAGCAAGAAATGATAACAGTCTGAAAGCCATCCTGAAGTTTAGGCTTGCCAGGTAATCCAGGCCACTTTTACTTCCCCTCAATTTCAGAAAACGCCTATTCAATGTGCTGTTCAGGGAGCTATACAAAGAAAAGATGGCCAAGGCTTACCAAGCTGCATTTAGGTACCAATCAAGACATGATAATTTAGAGAAAGAGAAAAAAAAAACAAGAAATAAAAGAAAGTGAAAAGCTGCCCGGGTGGAGTGGGCCCTGCTAAAGTTAGAAACACGAAAATATAGAAGAAAGGGTGGAGGTGGGTCAGCCCTTAAGTTGACCCTGTGTTTTACAAAATATGGATCTGTTAGGACCCTGCTCCTAAACCATCTGAATAATAACTCCTCTCAATTGAAGAAGGAGAAGGGAATCTAGCATAGGAAATTTTGAGATGATCTGTTGTCAGTAAAATATGGTAGTAAACTATTTCTAATATATAGAATATACCTGGAGTCCCTGTGTATTTGTGAACTACTTTTGATTTTCCTAAATGATATAGCTTTCTGCTTATCACCTATGCTGATTTGCTGAGAACTGAAATTGCCTTAATACTCACTTAGCAAATAGATGTTAACCACTGGTAACTTAGAATCCAGCTTATAAGGATTCCTTAGCAATTCCAAAATCTGTAACTAATTTTGGTACTTGACTTGAAAATGGCTTGATATAAGAAACCATATTAATCAATGCTGTCCAAGTTTGGAGTGCCTCCTTAAGGTGTTAACAGTCAGTTGAATAAAATTTAGCACCATCACGATATTCAAGTTTTTTCAACAGCTATACTGTTATTTATGAAGTGCTAAGAAGCTCTTCTTTTCTACATTTAAAGAATTCTCAAACCTGGCAATAGTGATATTATCTGGATTTTTGTAAAAGAATTACTACATGAAATTGTTCTTGGAAGTAGTGATATTGATAATTAGTAATTTAAAAGGAGCTAAATGTACTTACCAAGAAGAAATTATTTGTTATTAAAAATAAACTGTTACTAATCAGAATAATTCTGTTCTAACAATTTGATGGTTGCACACATTTCTCATTTGGCAAATCAAAAGATGTAAAACTCTAATGATGTAACTTATAGAACAAGTGAATATGAGCAAGTCACTTCTCCCAACACATAAAAAGAAATAAATAGACTAATATTAAATTTGGAAGCTGAGAGGTAGTATAATAAATAGTTAAAATAAATTATCAGATTATTCATAATTTGCCATTATTTTGCACTAAAATTAAAATGACTGCCTAAAAATCTTTTATGTGCTTGAATTTGTTATTGCAAATTTCATTTGTCTAATCCAAGTGAGAAACATCATGATTGCAATGATAGGTGATTGAATGTAAAATAAGTGCATGGAGGATGAGAATTCCTATTATATCAGTGTTTATTGGTTGTAATCACTTAGCATTACTTCTCCTCATTTCCTCATGTGTCATAATGATGAGGTTTAACTAGAGTCCTCTTAATCTATTTAGATTCTAACATGCTATATCTTAGAATTTTGACTCATGGAATCAGGTATTGTCTTTAATCTAACAGGTTATATGGAGATTTAATGGCAAGAAACCCGACATCTTGGGGCCAAATACTCAGCTCTATAAGTGGATTCCCCAGAATGACCTTCTTGGTAAAATTCTGGAAAACAAACACTCAAATAACTCCAACCAGATCATAATAGTTGAGCAGGAAAAACAAACTATTGAAAACTTATTATTGAAAATCTCAAAATTAAAAATTAACTGTTTTGTATTTATTTCCCAGTCGGAGCGAGAAAGGATAAGTGTAACCTTTCCTTCTTCTGATTCTTGTGCCACCACCATCAACTTCCTGCTGCCTTGACAAGATACTTCTCAGACTGAGTCACTTAACTATTTCATTAAGAGAATATATTCTACTATACCCCTTCCCCACTTTTTTTCTGACCCTTTCTTTTTTTATCCAGCATGTTCCCTTTCAAATTTATCTACCTGGTAATCTTGTATTTATTCTTCACGTCTCAGGTCATGCATTGATCTTCTATATAGCCTTCTCTTTTATCGAGAGCAGATTTAGATGTTTCTTCCTCTAAGCTCTGAAAGACATTTTAATGTCATTTCGTGTGTATAATAATCTGTTATCTAAAATGCGAATCCTCTTTCAGCGTCTTATACTGCCCTAGTCTCATTTTATTCTACGACTTATACGTAATAGTTTGCCAAAATTCACCCAATCCTAAGTCATGCAAAAACCAAGGACTTTATAACTCATGGTGGAGCCAATGGCATCTATGAGTTGATCTACCATGGGATCCCTATGGTGGGAATTCCCTTCTTTGGGGATCAACCTGATAATGTTGCTCACACGAAGATCAAGGGAGCAGCTGTAAGACAGGACTTCAGTACAATGTCAAGTACAGATTTGCTCAATGCACTGAAGACAGTCATTAATGACCCATCGTAAGTAGCACAATTTTTTTAATAAATAATATTTATAGATAGAATCTTTTCCCAATGATGAGTATGAGTTTCATCTCATTTTTAAGAGGCTAATTATGAAATTATTAACATGATTTAACAATTCTAAATTCTACTTTATTTTCACCCAGACATACATTTATTTCAAAGTTGTATCTTAACTCCATAGATTTAATAGGTAAGCAACTGGGGCAACAATTTTCTCCTCAAATAATGGAAAGTTACATAGGTTTGTAAGAAGGACACATTTTTTTAAATATGATAGAACCTGCGAAGGAAAGAATTATGAAAAAAATACCATGTCTTTCAACTCAGTAACTAACATCTCTGAAACGGTAAACCTCTTTCTATCAAAACTTGATTTTATTTTTATTGTTTTAGCAGATTGTATAATGAGATATAATTTACATACTATAAAATTCACCATTAAAAATATAAAATTCAAATATATGTAGTATGTTTACGGAGTTATAAACCATCACAATATTATAAATTTAAGACATTATCTTCACCACAAAAAGAAATGTGACATTCCTTAGAAGTTACTTCCCATTCCCCCCTGCCCAAGTAACCATTAATCAACTTTCTGTCTCTGTAGATTAGTCCTTCTGGCCATTTCATATGCATGGAATCATACAATATATGGGCTTTTGCAACTGGCTTCTTTCAGATAGGCTAATGTTTTTGACCTTCTTCCCTGTTGTAGCTTTGTATTGCTGAGTAATATTCTATGATAAGGACATACCGTATTTTTATTTACCCATTCATAATTTCATGGATATTTTGGTTGTTCCACATTTGGTTATTATGAATATTGCTTTATATGCTTTTGTGTCAATATATATATAAAGATATCATTACTTACAGCAATTCTAAACAGAGTAAATCATTTAAAGACAAAAATTGTGAAAATGGATTTTAAAAAATACATTTATATACTATTTACAAGTCATCATTAAATAGAAGAGTACAAGAGAATTGTAAGTACAAAGATAAGATAGGACCTTTTTCAAAAATAGCCAAAGAAAGATGTATGGTATCCTAACACCAGACACAGTAGACAAGAAACACTACTAAAATCAAAAAATAAATCCTTCATAATGATAAATAGGTTCAAAACAACACAAATTACTAATTTGTAACACCTACTAATAAATCCTCCAAATAAACAAAGTAGACAAAAAGCAAAAACAAGTGGGGAGGGTGTCAAGATGGTGGCATAAGTGGACACTGAACTCATCTCCTCTCACAAAGACAACCAAGTTACAACTATTTTTGGAAAAATTACCACTGAGAGAGAACTGAAAAGTGCATAAAAAGAATTCCCACAACAAGGGACAGTCCTGATTGAGGTGGAAGAGGCAGAAATTCCTGTCTGGAGAGAGAAAAACCACCTTTGAGAGCCATGAAGCTTCATGGCAGGCTGGCTGGGAGCAATCCTGTGGTTCACACCCTTCCCTGGAGGTGTGGGGGACCTGAGCATGTGAGTGGTACAAGTATAAGCATCCTTCGGACTCAGCACAACTGAGACAAGTCTCATAATGTCTGGCTTTGCTGGTTATTAACTTCAATGAAGAATACCCTTAGAAAAGCTCTCGGATATAAGTGGAAAAAGCCAACTCTTAAAGGTCTCATGCAGAAATTCACCCATTTCAGAAACAACCTAAAATCACCAGAAACAAACTGCATAGTCCTTTGGTAAAAATTAGACTCAGAAGCTAGGTTGTGGGTGCATTTTGTTGAGAGGTGAGACCTCTCTAGGGACTGAGACATTGGCAACAGCCATTATTGTGACCTAGTACAAGTGTGCTGACACAGAGGCTGACAGATGCCATTGGAGTTCATCCCCTGGCGTTTTAGCCCAGGGTCTGCCCCTCCCTGGCTAGATGGCAAATATAATTCAGCTCACCCAGGGCAGGCAGCCCTCCCTAGGGAATGGGCCCACCCCACAGCAAGCCCTCAGGCAACTTTTCCACCTGCATTGACTGAGTGTCTGGATCCTCTGCACTTACATGAGTGGATCTGCCTCTGTGGTGCCTGCCATGTGGGAGGGCCAGTGGAGAGTGTGGTGCTTGGGTGGAGTGTGAGGGGCCTCTGCAGTGGGACTACAGAGTCCACTCCAGGGAGTCAGGAAGGGTGTACAGGCCAGGGCTGTGATGACAGTGGATGTGGACCTGTGGACCTTAGGGCTTATCACCAGCAGGAAAGCTGTGGTTCTCAAAAATTAAGACAGGGGATCTGCCCCAAATACCAATGCCTGAAACAACTAGGTACTCCAGTCCATAGGCCAGGCCCACTAAGCTGCAGTCTTGATTGAACTGACAATAGCCTTGCAGGCAGGATGCCTACAGCAATTCTAAGCCCCTGAGACTCACAACTGGCCATGCTGAGAGCCTACTCACTTAGCAGAAAACCTGCAACAGGAATATGTAATTAGTCCTTGCAGCAAACTGCGCTCAGGCTCCCCAAACTCAGTAAACTGACTCAAGGGTGTATAGCAGCCACACCCAGCTGAGGACTACAAACAGCTGGTCAAGGGGACAGCCTAGACTCCCTGGGCACATGCAGCAAGAGCAACACCACCACAACAGAAAGGCACACTTTGCTCACATGGGGGTCACTCTGGAACATCTGGAACTGATGATGACAGGAAAGCACACTGCGGGACCTTCTAAGGTGTCTCCTATATAAGACCACATCTCCAAGATCAAAAGATGTGGCTTACCCACTGAAAACACAGATATAAGCACAGAGAAAGAGGCAAAAGAAGGAGGCAAAGGAATACATTCCAAGTAAGGGAACAGGACAAAACACCAGAAAAAAGAACCAAATGAAAAGGAATAAACAATCGACCTGACAAAGAGTTCAAACAAAGTCTCACAAAGGTGTTCACTGATCTTGGGTGAAGAATGGATGAACACAGTGAGAACGTCAACAAAGACTTGGAAAATGTAAAATAGAACCAATCAGAAACGAAGAATGCAATACTTGAAAGGAAAAATTCAGTAGAGGGACTCAATAGCAGAAGAGATGCTACAGAAGACTGGATCAGCGAGCTGGATGAAAGACTAGAGGAAATCACCAAAGCTGAAAAGAAAAAAGAAGTAAAGAGAATAAGAATAGTCTCAGGGAACTCTGGGATACATTAAGCACACTAACATCCATATTATCAGTGCCACAGAAGGAGTAGAGAGAGACAAAGGGCAGAGAATCTGTTTGAAGAAATAATAGCTGAAAACTTTCTTAACCTAAGGCAGGAAACAGACATCCAAGTACAGGAAGCACAGAGAACAGCCAATAAGATAACCCAAAAGAGGCCCACACCAAGACACATTACAAGTAAAATGTCAAGAACTACATATAAAGAGGAAATTCTAAAAGTCACAAGAGAAAGGCAACAGGTGATATACAAAGGAAACCCCATAAGGCTATAAGCTGACTTCTCAGTAGAAAACTTACAGACTTTACAGGCTAGAAGGGAGTGGCATGAAACATTTAAAGTGCTGAAAGGAAAAAACCTACAGCCAAGAATACTCTACCTGGCCAGGTTATCATTCAGAATGGGAGGCGACATAAAGAATTTCCCAGAGAAGCAAATATTGAAGGAGTTTATCATCAAGAAACCACTTTCACAAGAAATACTGAAGGGACTTACTTAAGTGGGAAAGAGAAGATCACAAATAGGAAAAAGAATATTATCCAAATAAAGGCAATGAACTCACTGGTAAAGGAAAAAATACAGTAGACGTAGCAGATCAACCACCTTTGAAGAGAATATGAAGGTCAAAAGACAAAGGGACTAAAATTAACTTTTTCAATGATAAGAGGGCCATAGATACACATAAAGAAAATAAGAATAAGATGTGATATCAAAAACAAAGTGTGGGATAAGAGGAGTAAAAGAGTAGAACTTTTAGAAAGAGGTTAATCTAAAGAAACCATCAACTCAATATAGATTGTTATATACATAGATTATTATATATGAACCTCATTATAATCACAAACCAGAAACCCTTGATAAACACACAAATATTTAAGAGAAAGGAACCCAACAGAATACTAAAGAAAGCCTGAAACCACAAAGGAATAGAGCAAGACAAGAAGAGAGGAACCAAGAAGAACTACTGAAATAACCAGAAGAAAACTTACAAAATGGCAACAAGTACATATTTTTCCATAGATACTTTAAATGTCAATGGACTAAATGCTCCAATCAAAAGGCATAGGGTGGCCGATTGGATTAAAAAAACACCCATATATATGCTGCATGCAAGAGACATACTTCAAACCTAAAGACATTCAAAAACTGGAAGTGAAAGGATGGAAAAAGATACTCCAAGAAAATGGCAATGAAAAGAAAGCTGGCGTAGCAACACTTATATCAGACAAAATAAACGTTAAAAGAAAAACTAACAAGAGACAAAGAAGGGCAGTACGTAATGATAAAGTGAACATTCAAGAAGAGGATATAACACTTGTAAATATCTACACACCCAACATAGGAGCACCTAAATATATAAAGCTATTATTAACAGGCATAAAAGGAGAAATAGACAGAAACACAATACTAGTCAGGGACTTTAAGACTCCACTTACACCAATGGATAGATCACACAAATAGAACATCAATAAGGAAACATTGACCTTAA
Organism: Equus asinus; assembly: GCF_041296235.1. Lineage (NCBI taxonomy): Eukaryota > Metazoa > Chordata > Mammalia > Perissodactyla > Equidae > Equus > Equus asinus. The sequence continues at coordinate 108,598,771 of NC_091792.1, forward strand.
CACTGGACTATGACAAAATAGACCAGATGGACTTAGTAGATATATATAGAACATTCCATTCAAAAGCCAGAGAATGCACACTACTTCCAAAGGTACATGAACATTCTCGAGGATTAATCACATATTAGGCCACAAAACAAGTCTCAATAAATTTAAGAAGATTGAAATAATACACAGCATCTTGTCAGACCACGAAGGTATAGAACTAGAGATCAACTACAGGAAGAAAATCAGAGAAGCCACAAATATGTAGAGATTAACCAAAGTGAGGGTGAACAATTATTGGGTCAATGAAGAAATCAAAAAATACCGGAGACAAATGAGAATGAAATTACAACATGCCAAATAATGGGATACAGAAAAAGTAGTTGTAAGAGGGAAGTTTATAGCAATACAGGCCCACCTCAACACATAAAAAAAACCCAGAATATACAGTCTAGTACACCTTAAGAAACTGGAAAAAGAAGAACAAACAAAGCCCCAAATCAGTAGAAGGACGGAAATAATAAAAATCAGAGCAGAAATAAATCAGATAGAGACTAAGAAAACAATAGATCAATGAAACCAAGAAATAGTTCTTTAAAAAGATAAAGAAATTTGGCAAACCTTTAGCTAGACTTGCCAATAAAAACAGAGAGATGGCTCAAATAAATAAAATCAGAAATGAAAAAGGAGAAATTACAACAGACACCTCAGAAATACCAAAGATTATATGAAAATATTACGAAAAGCTATATGCCAACAAATTGGATAACCTAGAAGTAATGGATAAATTCTTAGAATCAGACAACCTTCCAAAACTGAATCAAGAAGAAGTAGAGACTTTGAGTAGACTGACCACCAGTAAGGAGATAGGAACAGCAATCAAAAACTTCCTTCAAAACAAAAGTCCAGGACCAGACGGCTTCCCTGGTGAATTCTTCCAAACATTCAAAGAAGATTAATACCTATCCTTCTCAAACTCTTCTAAAAATTTGAAGAGGAAGGGAAGATTTCTAACTCAATCTATGAAGCCAACATTACTCTGATACCAAAACCAGACAAGGAGAACACAAAATATGAAAATTACAGGCCAGTATCACTGAGGAACATTGATGCAAAAATCTGCAACAAAATGCAAGCAAACCAAATGCAACAATACATTAAAAAGATCACACACCAGGATCAAGTGGGATTTATTCCAGGGATTCAGGAATGGTTCAACATCTGCAAATCAATCAACATGATACACCACATTGCAAAATGAAGAAAAAAATCACATGATCACTTCCATAGATGCAGAGAAAGCATTTAACAAGATACAGCATCCATTGATGATAAAAACTCTCAATAAAATGGGTATAGAAGGAAAGCACCTCAACATAATAAAGGCCACATATGACAAACCAACAGCTAATATCATTCTCAATGAAGAAAAACTGAAAGTTATTCCTCTAAGAACAGGAACCAGACAAGGATGACCACTTTCACCCCTCTTTCTTACAGAGTATTGTAAGACTTAGCCACAGCAAACTGGCAAGTAAAAGAAATAAAAGGAATTCAACAGAAAGGAAGAAGTGTTAACTGTCACTATTTGCAATTGACATGATTTTATATATAGAAAATCCTAAAGAATCCACTACACAACTTTTATAAATAATAAATGAATACAGTCAAGTTGCAGGATACAAAATCAACATACCAAAATCAGTTGCATTTCTATACACTAACAAGAAAGCAGCAGAAAGAGAAATTAAGAATACAATCCCATTTACTACTGCAACAAATAGAATAAAATATCAAGGAATAAACTTAACCAAAGAGGCAAAAGATCTGTACACTGAATACTGTAAAACATTGTTCCAAGAAGTTGAAGAAGACACAAAGAAATGAAAAGATATTCCATTGCACTTGGATTGGAAGAATTATCATAATTAAAATGTCAATACTTCCTAAAGCAACATACAGATTCAATGCAATTCCTATAAGACTCCAACAACATTTTTCACAGAAACAGAACAAAGAATCCTAAAATTTATATGGAACGTGTAAAGACCCCAAATAGCCAAAGGAATCCTGAGAAAAAAGAACAAAGCTGGAGGTAGCACACTCCCTGATTTCAAAATATACTAAAAAGCTATTGTAACCTAAACATCGTGGTACTGGCACAAAAACAGAGACACAGATCAATGGAACAGAATCGAAAGCCCAGGAATAAACCCACACATCTGTGGACAGCTAATGTTTGACAAGGTCGCCAAGAACATACAATAGAGAAAGAAAAGTCTCTTCAATAAATGGTGTTGGGAAAACTGGACAGGCACATGGAAAAGAATGAAACTAGACCACTATCTTACACCATACACAAAACTTAACTCAAAAAAAATTAAAGATTTGAATGTGAGACCTGGAACCATTAAACTTTGAGAAAAAAACACAGGCAGTATGCTCTTTGACATCAATCTTAGCAGTGTATTTTCAAGTTCTATGTTAGACCAGGCAATCAAAACAATAAAAAAAAAATAGACAAATGGGATTACATCTAACTAAAAAGCTTCTGCACAGCAAAGGAAAACACCAAAAACACAAAAGACAACCTAACAACTAGGAGAAGATATTTGCAAACCATATATCTGATAAGGGGTTAATATCCAAAATATATAAAGAACTCATACATCTCAACAACATAAAAAAACTAAGATCCCAATTAAAAGATGGGTATAAGATCTCAACAGACATTTCTACAAAGAAGATACACAGATGGCCAACAGGCACATGAAAAGACATTCAACATCACTAATTACAAGGGAATTGCAAATCAAAACTACAATGTGATATCTTCTCACTTCCTTCAGAGTGGCTATAATTAACAACAGAACACAATAAGAGTTGGAGAGGATTTGGAGAGAAGGGAACCCTCATACACTGCTGATGGGAGTGCAAACTTGTACAGCCACTATGGAAAACAGTACGGAGACACCTCAAGAAAGTAAAAATAGATCTACGATATGATCCGGCTATTCCACCACTGGGTATTTATCCAAAGAACATGAAAACACAAAAGCATAAAGGTCTATGAACCCCTATGTTCATTGCAGCATTATTCACAATAGCCAAGACATGGAAGCAATTTAGGTGCCCATCAAGGGACGAATAGATAAAGAAGATGTCATAGATATACAGAATGGATTACCACCCAGCCATAAGAAAAAGTGAAATCTGGCCATTCAAGACAACATGGATGAACCCTGAGGGCATTATGCTAAGTGAAATAATTCAGGGGGAGAAATTCTAATAATGTATGATCTCACTCATGAGTAGATGACAAAAACAATGACAAACAAATACATAGAAAAGAGATTGGATTGCCGGTTACCAGAGGAGAAGGGGGCAGGGAGGAGGGTGAAAGGAGCGATTAGGCATGTGTGTGGTGATGGATTGTGATTAGTCTGTGGGTGGTGAACGTGATGTAATCCACACAGACATCGAAATATATAATGATGGACGCCTGAAATTTATATAATGTCATAACCAATTTTACCACAATAAAAAAAAATAGAAAATTTTAAAAATACACAAATCTATAGTCCTAATGGGATGTTTTTTAAGACTTTTTTCTATAATATAGTAAAACATGACAAAATAAATAAGTACATAAAATGTTTGAAGAATCTAATTTTAAAAAGCAAACTGTTTGATATATATAGTGTATGTATATATACACATATATATGAAATGATGGTGAAAACACATTTTTCAACAGCATATAGAATAATTAACGGAATGGACCATGCGTGCTGGGGCAAAATTAAGACTCAGTATTTGAAAATTTTCAGCTTATAAAGAGCATATTATCTGGCCAGACAAGAATTAAGTTAGAAATTATGAAAAAGAAAGAACTAAAAACCTCAATATATTTTGAATATTAATACATTTCTAAATAATTCAGAATCAAAAAAGAAATCATAATCATTCATGCACCATCTTCTCAGCAATTCCCTTTTAGGAATTACGCAACAGAAGTGTATAAATATGTAAACCAAAACCCATTTAAAACAAAATTTACATCAGCATTAGTAGAAATGACCAAAATATTATTACCAATCCACATGTCCGTGGATCATTATGAAGAGAGAACCTGTGGTGTTGTCAGACATTGGATACTATACAGCAATGGAATTCACCAGCAACTGCTGCAGAAAGGACAAAAACAAATGAATATTACCATCTGATGGCAATATACAAGCCAGAAAAAACAAACTATGATGTTAAAAATAATGATAGCAGTTAATTTGTAGAAGGAATTAGTGAGTAAAAAGGTCACGGAGAATGGGGAGCTTCTAGTAGCTTGTGGTATCCGATACCCATATGTAGGTGGTAGGTACAATTAATATCCACTTCAGGATTATTTTCTAGCTGATAGTGAAATTTTGAGCTCTTCACTTAGGATATGTGCATTTTTCTTCTGTATTTTACAAAATTTATTTAGAAAGCTAGAAATCAAATAGCAAAAAAAGAAAAATATAGAAGAAATGCCCAGGGCTGCTATTATGGTGGCAAGGAAAAGCCTCTCTGAGATGTGACAGCGAAGTCAAAGCCTCAATCAGGAGTTAGAAGCAAGCTTTGGGGTGTTGCAGGGAAGAGTGCTCGAGGAGAGGGCCAGAGGAGACAGAAATTGCAAAGGTGCTAAGGTGGGAACACAGCTCAAGAAACCAATTCCTCTTCAGAAACTTCAAGACCATCATCCTAAAATTGCATTCATCTGGCTTACAGCCCTTAGAATGGCTCCTATCATTTATCTCTGTTAGAAAAGATTTAACTTTCCCACCTTATCCTCATCTTCAATTTTTAAAATATTAGTCATCAGAAAATTCCAAGTTCAAAACCAAACTGTCGATGAAGACGCCAAAAAAACACACTTCTGCAATAGTATGACATTTATTTTGAAACTTAGGTATGGCACTCCAACAACCTTTCATGGGAATGATATGCTTAAGCAAATTAACGTCCTTTCAATATTGCTATCTTTGTGTTTCTCCTTTAGATGTAAAGACAATGCTATGAAATTATTAAGAATTCAACATGATCAACCAATGAAGCCTTTAGATCAAGCAGTCTTCTGGATCAAGTTTGTCATGGGCCACAAAGGAGCCAAACACCTGCGGCCAGCCTCCCACGACCTCAACTGGTTCCAGTACCACTCTTTGGATGTGACTGGCTTCCTGCTGGCCTGTGTGGCAACTGCTGTATTTGCCATCTCAAAATGTCTGCTTTGTTGCTGGAAGTTTGCTAAAACAGGAAAGAAGGGAAAAACGGAGTAGTTGTATCTGAGGTCAGAAGCTGGGATGCCTCATAGATGGGACTCCCCCAGTTAATTCCAGCAATAAGTTGTGATGTAAAGATCCCTTCCTCTTATAACAAAACAACTTTTCAAAATTTAGATTATGAGGTCAAAATTTGTTTTCAAGTGATTTGCTGCCTGTCTAAGAATTAGAAATATGTCATGCCAAAGAGAAGAGGCAAAAATTAAACAAAAATAAAACTATACATGTATATTGATATTTATTATTCTAATACAAAAAGTTATAACAAAAGAAAATATTGAACTTAATTGTGTTTCAAACATTACATATGGACACAGGAGCATTAAGCGGTGTAGTGGCAATATCAATATTATTGTGCAAATACTCAGGATATTTTCACTTAATATTGGTGCAGATTTTGTAATTTTATCTTTGGATAAAGAAACTACTCAATAATTAGAATTGCGTAAAATTATTCACCCTTCTATTTCCTTTAAGAGACAATTAATGCTGTTCAGTTTTTACTGTTCATCCAGCCTCAGCATCACTCCTTGCCTAAAGACATGGCAAGATGCTTGCCTTCATCCAGTTTAACTCCTTTATCAGTCGAATATACGTGGATTTAGAAATATAACAGCTTCTACCTGCTTCCTGTTATACAAATGAGCTATTAGAAAGACTTTGGTTTCACTAGCTTCTTCTCTTTACCTCACAGCCCATTAAAAAGATTCGCCTGGTTGCTTTCACTGTCATTTTAGCCTTTGATAGTGGATATAAGGTCCAAACTGTAGGTTTGATAATACAGAACCTGTACTCTAAAGGAATTCTGGAATTTTCATTCTCTCCAAATGTATGTGTACATATATCTATAGATACATATAGTTATGTTTATAGATATATGTCCACTCTTCAAAACAAGGCACAACGTCACTCAGTTACTTACCGATATGGTGAGCAATTCAATGTGTTTGTTGAAGGCAGTTTGAAACAATGATTCTTATTCTATACAACCACACTAGATCAGCATGTCTCATTCCTTCTCTCTTTCCTCAAAAGCCTATTGTTTCATCCTTCTCATTAACCAAATATGGAATCATTAAATCATTTGGCATGACAAAAAAAGAATACAATCACCAATTTATTTTAGGCACAGCCATACTATGACTGATCAGAATCAACAACAAGGCAAAGTACACAAAAATTATGCAAAGTTTTGAGAATATGTAAATCAAACCACAAGGATGTTCAAGGCCTTCCTGAAACATACACATCAGGGAATCACTTTAGAACACCAGCAGACCATGAGACAGAAACATACCTATCTTTACTGGTCAAGAAGCCCATCATCAAAGTCTCACAACAAACATTCTCCAGCATCAGGCATGAATTTATTTTAAAAACGCTCTAAAACTTTGTAGCTAGGAGATCTACAGGAAGAGTTCATTCACCACAGGTATTTCCATACTACTCACCTAGATAATTGACACATTTTTATAGAAATTAAATAGTGCCATGGTAGATAAAATTATTAAATCATGCATACAGGCTTAATTTTCCTCAAATCTATCCTGTGTCACACGTAACAGATAAAGGTTGGTAATCATTGTACAGGGAGAAATATCACAAACAACAAACAGAAAGACAAACAGTCCAATATGAAAATAGATGGAGCATGTGAACAGGCAACTCACTGGAGTAAAAATGGTCACTAACATACAAATGATCGCAAAAGGCACTGATTCTGGGAGAATGTAAATTCAGTCCACAAATCGTTTCCCCTGAAAGATATATCAAACGTAACAATCTGAGAGGACAAGGAACACCATTGCTGCCAGGGAGGAAGTCCTGACATTGCAGGCTGAAGGCGCCCAGCATGAAGAGGAGCTGAACTCCCTGAAGCAGAGGCTAGTGGCAGCTCTTCTGGAGGAGCAGGAGCCACAGCAGCTGGTTGTGGTGTCACCCTGCCCCGACAGGCCGCTCTGTCCAGAGATGAGATTATATGCAGAGCCGGCAGACAGTCCTGCCTGAGCTGGGCGTGCCCGGACAGCAATACCTGCAGACCACGTCCATACTGGTCATGGGCTGTGGTGGGCATGGTGCCAGCTGGTGTAGCCGCCTTGGCCTTGTGAACCACGACCTAGTAGAAATGAGCAAGTTGGCCCGCCAAGTGCTGCATGCAGAGGCACTGGCATGGCAGCCCAAGGTGTTTTGGGCACAGCCTGGCCGTGCTACCTTGATTCGTCCCTGGGTTGCCTGTGCTACTCTCATACGCTCACAGCACCCAGGGTTCTGGACCTACTCCGCCACTGTCACTTGGCTGATTGCTGGGAAAGCGTGCCCACTCGCTACCTGGCTAACGACTCCTCTGTGCTGGCCAGCCGGCCCCTCGTATTGGCCAGTGCCCTGTGCTCCCAGGGCCAAATTGACGGCAGGCCTGGCCTTCACGGCCTTCTCTCCAACCACTCCCAGCTGAGATGGTGATCAACTGCACAGATGGCAAGGTGCTCGGTGTAGTAACTGGAATCCTGAGCTGCCTGCAAAGGTGGAAGTGTTGAAGATTGCTACAGGACCGGGTCTTTGTTACAGTGACAGCCTGCTGCTCTTTGATGCCTTCGGAGGACTGTCCACTGTATTATGCTGAGAAGCCAGAGACCTCCCTGTCCAGATTGCAGAGAGCAGAATCACTGTCACTACGTGCAGGACTAGTGGCTCCTGGTCACCAATACGTGCTGCCCAGTACATTTGCTGAGCCCAGAGGAGTGTGTTTTCTCAGTGATTTTAAATGAGCTCTAGATTCTGGATCACCCTACCTGTTCCTGGACATCAGGCTGAAGGGAATGTGCACATCAGGCCTCAAGTGAACCTGGACATCTGTTGCGTGCCTCATGCCCTATACATCCCTTTGAAATATTTGGAACGAAGGGATACAGAGAGCCTGAAACTCTTAAGAGAGACTATACAGAAAGGGAAGCAGGGCACACAGAAGGGGCAGCTCTCCCCATTTAAGTGATTTGCAATCCAGGCAGTGACTCCCAGAAAGCATGAAGATCCTGCAGTCATTGACAGCAGCCCAAGTCATAGTCTCTTTAACACTCCAGGATGTTGTGGAGGGCCTCATGCCAAAACAGATGGCACATTTCTGAAGTACTAATGTGGCTGGTATAATCTGGCAAGAAAAAGTGTGGATTGTCATATAATGCACAGCTTTTTTATTGGGTAAGGAGGAAAAAAAGCAGGGCAGAGGCAGCCCAGTGGTGCAGCGGTTATGTGACCACATTCCGCTTCTCCACGGCCCGGGGTTTGCCTGTTCAAATCCCAGGTGCGGACATTGCACCAGTTGGCACAGCACGCTGTGGTAGGCATCCCATGTATAAAGTAGAGGAAGATGGGCATGGACATTAGCTGATGGGCAGTCTTCCTCAGCAAAGAGAGGAGGATTGGCACTAGTTAGCTCAAGGCTAATCCTCCTCAAAAAAAGAAGAAAAAAAGCAGGGCAGGCAAATAATCTGCAATATAAAACACAAAATCCCATCTCTATCATGATGTCTCACATGTTTGACACCCCTTCAGTGCTGAAAACACCAGGCAGTTCTCAGAAACAGTATTAAAGATACATTTATTTGCATTTTTTTCAGTAATGTACAGAATAACCTGGAATTCTATGATATCTGTGATTACATGCACTTCTTTTTATAAGGAGCTTTTGTATTGTAATTTGTTGGCTGATGTAGTTATGAAAGCATTATACTGCTGTCTCTGAGAACTTCCTTCTGTTTTCGGCACTTGAAAGGTGTCCTGAACATGAGAGACATGTAAGTGACAGGGTTTCATGTTTTACTAGGAGTGGAATTGCTGGGTTAAGTGGTAATAGTAGGTTTAACATTTGAGGACTGTCAGACTGTATTCCAAAGTGGTTGTACCATTCTATGTTCTCAGAAGCAACATATGAGATTTCCAGTTTCTTCACATCTTTGCCAGACTTGTCTTTTCCCACTTTTTTGATTTTAGCCATTCTAGTAGTTGCAAAGTGATATGTCATTGTGGTGTTGACTTACATTTCACTGATGTCTAATGATATTATGCACCTTTTCATTTGGTTATTGACAACTTTTATGTCTTCCTTGGAGAAATGTGTATGCATAATCTTTGTGCATCTCTTAATTTGGGTTGTTTTGTCTTTTTGTTGTTCCGTTGTAAGAGTTCCTTATATATTCATGACACATTCCCTTATCAGATACATGATTTCCAAATATATTCTCTAGTTCTGCGGGAAGTCTTTTTTCACTTTCTTGATAGTGTCCTTTGATGTACAAAAGTTTTTAATTTTCGTGAGTTCTAATTATAACTAGTTCTACTTTGGTTGCTTGCGCTTTTGTGTCATAGCCAAGAAACCATTGTCAAAGGCAAGATCAAGCTTTCCTCTTGTTTTCTGCTAATAGTTTCATAATTCACTCTCCTACACTTAGGTTTAGATTCATATTGAGTTATTTTTGGAAATGATGTGAGCATCTAACTTCATTTTATAGCATTGGATATTGATATCTGATATTCCTAGAAACCATATTTAAAAAGGCAATTGTTTCCTCATTGAATAGTTTTGGCATCCTGTCAAAAATCAATTGACCATAAGTTGAAGACATATTTCTGGATTCTCACATCTGTTTTATTGATATCAACATCTGTCAAATGCAGTCTTGATTTTTGTGGACTTGTAGTAGGTTTTGAATTCAGGAAGTATGAGTCCACGGACTTTGTTCTTCTTTTTCAAGATTGTTTGGCTGTGCAGGATCCCTTGGTATTCCATATGAATTTCAGGATCAATTTTCCACTTCAGCAAAAAGGTCATTGGAATTTTGATAAGGGTTGCATTGAATCTGTGGATTGTTTGGAGGTTACTGCCATTTTGACAATATTAAGTATTCCAGTCTGTGAATATAAGATGTCTTTCCATTTATTTGTCTTCTTTAAGTACTTTCAGCAATATTTTTAACTTTTACAATACAACAACTGCACCTCCACAGCTAAATTTAATCTTAAATATTTTATTCTTTTTGAAGGTATTGTAAATGCAATTATTTTCTTTTTGCATTTATCATTGCTAGTGTATAGCAATACATGGACTTTTCTGTGTTATCGCATTCAGAAAAATTTTTAAATATCTTTATTAGCTCTAGTACTTTTGTTTGTAGAATCTTTAGGATTTACTATACATAAGATCATATCATCTTTGAAGAGAAATAGTTTTACTTCTTCCTTTCCAATTTGTATGATTTTGTTTCTTTGTCTTATCTAATTGCTCTGGCTAAAACTTCTGGCACAGTGTAGAGTAGCAGTGATGAAAGCAGACATCTTTGTTTTGTTCCTCATCTTATGGGGAACTTTTTCAGTCTTTTCTAATTAAGTATGATGTTAGCAACGGGTTCTCCTATATACCCTTATCATGTTGAAGAAATTGCCTGTAATACTAGTTTGCTCACTATTTTCACAACGATCTTTCTCAATAATATAGAAAAAGATGACAAAATGATGAATAGACATAAAGAATAAATTAAAAAAGATATGAAGAACACATTTGTAAAATGTAAAGCCTATGTTATTTATAGGATAATGAGGAAAACACATTTGTAAAGAACATATAGAATTATTAATGGAATTGACAATATATGCAGTGGCATAAACCAAAACACAGTACATGAAAATTTTCATATCATGGGAGTATAGTTTCTGGACACACTAGAATTGCTAGAAATAATCAAAATAAAGATAACTAAAACATCTACAAATTTTGGAAAGTAAGCAATACCTTTCTAAACAATTCAGTCAACAAATAAATCATAATAATACATGCACATTCTTCTCATGAAATCCACTTCTAGGTATTACACAACAGAAATGTATAGTTACGTAAACTAAAAGACATATACAAGAATGCTTATGACAGGATTAGTAGTAACGGTCAATAAATTAATATCAATGCAAATGTTTGTCAATCAATAAATGAAGAGATAATTTCTGGTGTTGTCATGCAATCAAATATAATACTGCAAAGTAACCAATCAAAAACTGCTAAAAGAAAGACAAAAACAAATGAGTACATACTATACTTCCAATAGGTAAACAACAAAACTAAACTGTGGTGTTTAATGTTAAGATGTAGTTAATTCTGGAAAAGGTGTAGTGCATGGGTCCAGGAAACTGGGGTGGTTCTATGTAGCTTGAGAAATGCTATATCAATATCTGCAAGTCGGGACATTGGTGTATGCATTTCAAAAAATTTTCTAGCTAATTTTGAAATTTTGAGCTGAATATTTAGGATATGTGCATTTTTCTTATGTATCTCATACTTAGGAATATTTTACAAAATGTACTGTATTTAGAAATTCTGGGAATCAAGTCACAAACAAAGAAAAATACAGAAAAAAATCAAAGAAATGTGGGGGACGCTATAATAGCATGGCCAAGAAAAGCCTCTCTGAGTTGGGACGAGCTCTACTGTAAGGACATGGAGGCAAGCCTTGGGGTGCTGCAGGGAAGAGTGCTCCAGGAGAGAGACAGAGGAGACTAAGTGTACAAAGGTGAGGAGGTGAGAACACTTTAGGTAGCTTCCAGGATGAGCTAGAAAGCCCAGGTACCTACAACAGGGTCTTCATGGGACAGAATGATAGAAGAGTTTCCCGGAGATATGAACACGTAGCATCCTGTAGGGCAAAGAACAGATTTGGCATTTATTCTAAATGGGAGGAAAGCCAGATGAAAATTTTGAGCAGGCGAGTGTCGTAATGTGATGTCTGTTTCAAAAATGATTCTGGTTGTAGGAAGAAAGCTACAGAGCAGAGGGTAGAAGAGAGGGGTAGAAGCACAAGGACTTCTTCACCCACAATGACACAATTCCTCTTTAAAGGCTTCGTGAGGACCATCCTACAACTGCATTTCCACCATCTCATATATAGCTCTTACAATGGATCATATCATTTCCTCTGCTAGGAAAGATGAAACTATGCCAATTAACTTCACTTTTAAAATATTTGTCATTCAGAAAATTCCAATTTAAAAGCCAAACCATCTATAAAGACCAAATAAAAATATTACTTATGCAATCTTATGACATTAACTTTAGAACATAGGTACGACACATTTCAAAAGCCTTTCATAGGAATGATATTCATACTTAACATAACCGCCTTTCAGGGCTGCCATCTTTGTGTTTTTTCCCTTAAATACAAAGAGAATACTATGAAATTATCAAAAATTCACCATGATCAGCCAATGAACTCTCTAGATCAAGTAGTCTCTTGGATTGAGTTTGTCACACGCCACAAAGGAACCAAACACCTGTGGCCGGCCTCCCACGACCTCCACTGGTTCCAGTACCAATCTGTGGATGTGACTGGGTTCTTTCTGGCCTGTGTGGCAGCTGCTATATTTGTCATCACAAAATGTTGTCTGTGTTTTGGCTGGAAGTTTGCTAAAATAGGAAAGAAGGAAAAAACGGAGTAGTTGTATCTGACACCTGAAGCTGCAATGTCTCATAGATAAGACTCTTTCTATCTATTCCAGAAAGAAGAAGGTATGATATAAGGGTTCTTTGCTCTTGAGACAAAACAACCTTTCACAATTTAGCTTCTCAGATGAAAATTTGTTTTCAAGGAATTTACTCCCTGTTTAAGAGTTAGAAATATGTCATTCACAGAGAAACAATCGTGGGGAAAAATAAAAAGAAATAAAAGTTTATGAGTATATCCCGAAATTTAATATTCAAATTCAAGACTTATAGCAAAAAAAATTATTGAGCTTGATTGTTTCAAACAATGCATATGGACACAAGAACATTAAGCAGTCTATTAACAATATCAATATTATTGTACAAATACTCAGAATATTTTAACTTAACTTTGATGCAGAACTTTGTAGTTTTCTCTTATGCTAAAAAAAAGTATTCCATAGTTAGAATGTGTAAAAAGATTCAGCCCTCCATTTCCTTTTGGGAGACCACTAACGCTGCTTGACTTTTACTGTGCATTCAGCCTCAGCATCACTCCTTGCCTAAAGACATGGAAAGATGTTTGCCTTCATCCAATTTAACTCTTTTCCCAGTGAAATGCATGTGGATTTAGTAATATAACTACTAGCTGCTTCCTATTATACCATTGAGCTCTTTATGAAAGATTATGGTTTCAATAGCTTATTCTCTTTATCTGGCAATCCTTTAAAAGATCACCTGGTTGTTTTCCTCTCATTTTAGCCTTTGATAATGAATGCAAGGTCCCAATTGTAGGTTTGATAATATAAAACCTGTGCTCTAAAGGAATTATTGAATTTTCATGCTCTCCAAATGTGTGTGTACATACATATGTGTACTTATTTCAAAGCAAGTCATTGCATCACATACCTACTTATAGATGTGGTGAGCAATTCAGTGTGCTTGTTGAAGGCAGTTTGAAATAATGATTCTTATTCTACGTAATCGTACTACATCAGCATGTCTCATTCCTTATTTCTTTTCTCAGAAGCCTGTTGTTTCATCTCTCCCATTAACCTAATGTGGAAACATTAAATCTTTTGGCTTGAAAAGAAATGAATACAATCACCATTTTCATTTAAACCTAGGCACACTGTGACACATCATAATCAACAAAAATGCAAAGAATACAAAAATTATGTAAATATTGGGAAATACGTAAATAACACCAGAAGCATTCTCTAATCCTACACATCAGAGATTTACTTTATGATCAAAGTGGTCCAAGTTGAGAAATATTTATCCGTAGTACCTCATCAAGATACCAACATCAAAGTCTCAAAGCAAATATTCCCCAGTCTATGGTATGAATTCATTTTCAAAACAAGTTAAAAATTTCATGCTGAAGGAATTATACAAGAAACTTATCAGAGATTTTCCCATATGATTCTTCTACATAACTGACACATTTAAAAAATAGAAAGTGGCATTATTGGGGCCAGCCTGGTGGCACAAAGATTAAGTTCGCATGTTCTGCTTCAGCGGCCCAGGGTTTGACGGTTTGAATCCTTGGTAGGGACATGGCACCACTTGTCAAGCCGTGCTGTGGTAGGCATCTCACATATAAAGTAAAGGAAGATGGGCACAGATGTTAGCTCAGGGCCAGTCTTCCTCAGCAAAAAGAGGAGGATTGGCGGCAGATGTTAGCTCTGGGCTAATCTCCCTCAAAAAATAAATAAATAAATAAAAATAAAGTGGCATAATAAATAAACAAATAACAAATAAAGTGCCATAGTAAATAATATTGTTCAATCATGCATATGGGTCAAATTTGCTTTTCCTCAAATATATCGTAGAACATACATAACAAGAAAAAGATTGGTATCAATTGGATGATGAGAAATCTTACAAGCAAAAAGACAAACACTCCAATATGAAAATACGGAAGATTGAACAGGGGATTCACAGAAGTAAAAATGACCTACAACGTATAACAAACAGCAAAAGCACTGACACTTCAGGAAATATAAGTTAAATCAACAAATTATTTTCTCAGAGAAGATTTATCAAGCATAAGGATGTGAGAAAATTATTTTTTAGGAAATATAATGCAGAATAACCTTTTCTAATAAAATTTAAATGTACTGTTCAACTCTGTGATTCTACATCTAGGAAACTGTCTGCAGAAATACATGCACATCCACCTATTAAGTGCGGGAAGTTCCCTCAGGCACTTAAATAACTATCCATCAATGAACACACTCACCTCCAATGATAGTTATATGCTATAAGGAAATTACAGAGAACAGGTAGATTACAAGCATTATTGTTGAATGCTCTCCACATCACATTGTTAAATAAAAAACTAGTTCCAAGTTTAAAGAAATGAGCATTATGCTTTTGTTTGGAAATAAAATTATGTGTATGTAAATCTGTATACACCTACAGAAATCATTTGCAAAAATAAGAATTTCCAATGATAACAATTTAAATGTTTACTCTATATTTGTCTTCATTGCTGACTTTTCACAATACTGTTTTCAAGTATTAATTATGATGCTTAAAAAGTTAATTAAATGAATATATTGATTTGAGAAAATTCAAAGATTCTAATACTGTTATCAGTTAATTAGTTCATTCAGAATACTTGAATTGACCAGGAACCTGGTGTACTATTTTATCAAATTGTACACCTATTTAGGACACCTATTTTATGTTTCAAATATTTAGAATAAATATTATGCAAAATTTATTAAAAATTTCAATTGTAAAAATCTAACAAAATTCTTAATGATTTTACTGTTTTCACTGTCGATATTTAATGAATCTTATAGTAGCTTACTGACCCTTGCTGGCTTACTTCAAAAGGTTATGTTTATGATGATTTAAGATATGACCACAGGAGTAATCAAAGACGGTAGCATAGGAAGATCCTGCACTGACCTCCTCCCACAGACACACTGAGTCTACACCTACGTGTAGAGCAATTCCTGCTGAAGAAGAACTGGGGTCTGACTGAATAGCTGCTGCACAGCACACAGAGGAAAGACATAGAAAAGGATATTAGAGATGGAGACATAGCATTGAGGGGATCCTCAGTTCTGATGTGGTGACTGGCAGCAGGGAGGGATCTCACAGAACAGTTGTAGGCTTGCCTGCCCTGGCGAACGGCAAAAAAAAAAAAACACCCAAAAAACACTAGTTTAGAGAGAACCTAGACTACATGGGAAGGAAATGCAATTTACCAGCCCCAGAGCATCTGCAAAGCAGGCAGGGAGCTGCTGGAACTCTCTCTGGACTGGGAGATGCCAGCAAGTGCCATTTTTTTTCCATCTCTCTCCACTAGGTAACACAGGAGGGAGTGGGATCCAGATGTTCTAGCCAGCTTGTTAAGGCTGTCCCAGCCAGCCACGGGATCCTGGTCCACACCAGTTTCAGCTTATCCCTAAAGGTAGTCTTAGGAAGGTGAGCGCTGAGCTCACTACCTCAGTGCCCATTCTGGCTCCAGCCCTCCCATAAGGTGGGCTGGGCCAGACAGGATCTGGGAACCACCCATCTCATACCTGCTTTGATTCAACCATTCCTCAGCGGTGGTTCCCACATGATGAACACTGGGAACCACCTGGCCCCTGCCCACTCTGGCTACAGCCATCCCCAGGTGCAGCCCTGGTCAGGGTGCCTCTAAAGATTCCAGGTATCCCCCAAAAGTTGACCAGTATGGCTTCCCCCAGGAAACACTCAGCCACACATAATCATACAACAGCCATTCTGCCAAGGTGGCCCAGGTGCAGTGATCTAAGACTCTCCCAGCCTGTGCCCACTCCAGCTCCAGCTGGCATATGAAGGCAGCCCAGACTTATCACGCTTCAAGAATTCATTGACCTGTGACCCTGCCAGCTCCAGCCTGCCTACCAAATTCATCTGGCACATGCAGTCTATAGAGGGGATACTCCAATTCAGGGTCACTCCTTCAGGCCTAGGAGAGGGAGCTGTTTCACCTGATGTATAGACATAATCATAGAAATGCAAACAAAATGAAGAGACAAAGATTTATATCCCAAAAAAAGAACAAGCTAAATCTCCAGGGAAAATATACCCTAAATAAATGGATATAGTTAATTTACTTGATAAAGAGTTCAAAAGAATGATGACAAAAATGGTCACTAAACTCAGGAGATGAATTGAGGAGCACAGTGAGAACTTCAACACACAGTTAAAAAATACAAGAAAGAACCAATTAGAGCTGAAGAATACAATAACTGAAAGGAAAAATACACTAGAAAAAATCCATAGCAGATTAGATGCACAGAAGAATGAATCAGCAATCTGAAAGATGAAATAGTGGAAATCACCTAAGCAGATAGAAAAAAGAAAGAAGAATTTTAAAAAATAAGAATAGCTTAAGGATCTGTGGCTCAACATAAAGCATAGAACATTTGAATTACATGAGTCCCATAAGGAGAAGAGAGAGAGAAAGAGATAGAAAACTTATTTGAAGAATTAATGGCTGAAAACTTCCTGAACCAGAGGAAGGAAATGGACATACAGGTCCAGGAAGCACAAAGAGTCCCAAATAAGATGACCCCTTGGAGATGCACAGTAAGACATATCATACTTAAAATGGCAAAAACTAAAGAACGGATTTTAAAAGCAACAAGAGACAAACAAGAAGCCACATACAAGGAAACTACCATGGACTACAAGTTGACTTTTCAGCTGAAAATTTTCAGGCTACAAGGATATGGCAGGATTTATTTAAAGTGCTGAGGGAAAACACTTACAAGCAAGAAAATTCTACACAGCCAGGTTATCATTCAGAATTGAAGAAGAGATAAAGATTTTCTCAGAAAAGCAAAGGCTACAGGATACCATCACGACTAAATCAACCTTACAAGAAATGTTAAAGTATCTTCTTTAAGGAAAGGAATCACTATAAATAAGAAAATATATGAAAAAAAATCTCAGTGGTAAAGGGAAATATTTAGGAAAGGCAATGGATGAGCCAGTTAAAAAGCTTTTATGGGGGGCAACCTGGTGGCATAGTAAGCCACTTAAAAGGCTATTGTGGGGAGCAACCTAGTGGTGTAGTGGTAAAGCTCATACTCTACATTTCCACAGTCCGAGGTTCTCAGGGTCAGATGCTGGGCATTGACTACAGAGAAATTATAACAAAGACCACAGAAATGCAAAAGATTATAACAACTGCTAAAAGCTTTCTGCCAACAAATTGGAGACTCTAGAAGAAATGCATAAATTCTTTGAACCATGCAAGCTTTCAAAACTGAATCAAGAAGAAATAAAGAATCTGAATAGACTGATCACTGATAAGGAGGTAGAAAGACTGATCGAAAATCTCCTAAACCACTAAAGCCCAGAAACGGACAGCTTCCCTGGTGAATGCTATCAAAGAAGTGTGAACACCTAGCACTCTAAAATTCTTCCAAAAACGTTAAGAGGATTGGAAACTTCCTCACTCATTCTACAAGGCCAATGTTATCCTGATAGCAAAGCAAGAGAAGGACAACATAACAAAAGAAAACTACAATCCAATATCGCTGATGAACATAGATGCCAAAGTCCTCAACAAAATACTGGTAAATCAAATACAACAATACATTAAAACGATCATATATCATGATCAAGTGTGATTTATTCCAAGGGTGCAAGGATGGTTCAACTTATGGAAATCAATCAACAGGATACACCACATTAAAAAAATGAAGAAAAAATCAAATGATCACCTCAAGAGATGGAGAGAAAGCATTCCACAAGATATGGCATCCATTTAGGATTAAAACTCTGAATAAAATAAGTCTAGAAAAAAAGTCCTTCAACATAATAGAGGCCATATATGACAAACTCATGGCTACTATCATACTAAATGGTGAAAAACTGAAAGCCATCCCTTGAAGAACAGGAACCAGACAAGGATGCTCACTTTCACCTCTCTTATTTAACATAGTACTGGAAGTTCCAGCCAGAGCAATTAGGAAAGACAATACACAAAACAGATCCAAATTTGAAAGGAAGAAGTTAAACTATCATTATTTGCAGATGTCATGATTCTATATAGGAAAGCCTTAAAGAATCCACCAAAAATTAATAGAAATAATAAATGAACAGAATAAAGTTACAGGGTACAAAATCAACATACAAAAATCTATTGTGTTTCTATACACTAACAACAAAATAGCATAAAGAGAAATTAAGAATATAATCCCATTTACAACTGCAAAAAAAGCGTAAAACCCCTAGAAATAAATTTCACCGGAGAGGTGAAAGTGCTGTACACTGAAAACCATAAGACATTGTTGAAAGCAATGGAAGACAACACAAAGAAATGGAAAAATATTCCATGCTTCTGGATTGACATAGCTAAAATTTTCATACTTCCTAAAGCAATCTACAGATTCAATACAATCCTTATGAAAGCCCCAACGACATTGTTCATAGAAAAAGAACAAAGAATCTTAAAATTTACATGGAACTACAAAAGCTTCAACTAGCCAAAACAATCCTGACAAAAAGGAACAAAGCTGGTGGTATCATATACCCTGATTTCAAAATATACTACAAAGCTACATTTATCAAACAGTATGGTACTGGCACAAAAACAGACATGTAGATCAATAAAATAGAGTCAACAGCCCAGAAATAAACCCACCTGTCTATGGGCAGCTAAATTTCCACAGGGCATGGGAGCCAAGAACATAGAGTGGAGAAAGAAAAGTCTCTTCAATAAATGGTGCTGGGAAAACTGGACAGCCACATGCAAAAGAATGAAAGTAGGCCATAATCTTAAACTGTACACAAAAAAATAACTCAAAATGGACTAAAGACTTGAATTTAAGACCTGAAATGATACAACTCCTAGAAGAAAACATAAGCAGTATGCTCTTTGACTTGGCTCTTAGCAGTATCTTTTTGAATACAATGTCTCACCAGACAAGGGAAACAAAAGAAAAAATAAACAAATGGGACTACTTCAAACTAAAAACTTCTTCACATCAAAGAAAACCCTCCCCAAATGAAAAGATGACTTAAATGGGAGAAGATATTTGCAAATCACATATCTTCCAAGGGGTTAATATCCAAAATTGTAAAGAAGTCATACAACTCAACAAAAAAATGAACCCAATAAAAAAATGACCAGAGGATTTGAATAGACATTTTTCCAAAGAACACATACAGATGGCCAGTAGGCACCTGAAACAATGTTCAACATCACTAATAATAGGGAAATACAAATCAAAACTTTAAACTTTAATGAGATATCATTCTGTGCCCATCAGAATGGCTACAATTAACAAGACAAGAAATAAGCATTGGAGAGGATGTGGAGAAGAGGGAACCCTCATACACTGCTAATGGGATTATAATCTCATACAGCCCCCATGGAAATCAATATGAAGATTCCTCAAAAAGTTCAGAATAGTACTACCATCTGATCCAGCTATTTCCCTTCTGTGGATTTATCCAAAGAACACAAAACACTAAGTTAAAAAGATACTGGCACTCCTATGTTCAGCGCAGCACTGTTCACAGTAGCCAAAATTTACAAACAACCTAAGGGCCCATCAATGGATGAATGGATAAACAAGATGTGGTATATACACCCAATGGACTACTACTGTGCCATAAAAAAGATGAAATTTTGCCCTTCGCATCAACATGAATGGACCTTGAGGGGATTATGCTAAGTGAAATAAGTCAGATGCTGAAAGTCTGATGCCACATGATTTCACTCATAAGTGCAAGATAAAAACAATAACAACAACAGCAAACAAACACATAGATACAGAGAGTAGATTGGTGGTTACCAGTGGGGAAAGGAGGAGAGGGCAGAACTAAAGGGTAATATGGTACATCTGTATGGTGATAGGTGGTAATAAGGCTTTGGGTGGTGAAAATGATATAATCTACAAAGAAGTTGAAATACAATATTGTACACATAAAACTCATATAATCTTATGAACCAATGTTACCTCAATTAAAAAAAGAAAGAAATCATATTAATCAATGCTTTCAATGTTTGGAGTGCATCCCTGAAGTATTAGTCGTCAGTTGAATAAAATTTAGCATCACCTTGATATTTGACATTTTTCAATAACATATACTGTTATTTATAAAGTGCCAAGAGGCTCTTATTTTCTACATTTAAAGAATTTTCCAACCTAGCAATAGTGATAATACTCTGAATTCATGCCAAAAATTACCACTTCAAATTTCTCTTGGAAGTAGTGATTAAGGATTAGTAATCTAAAACAAGGTAAATGTATTTATCATGAAGAAATTATGTATTATTATTAATAAATTATTAAATATCACAATTACTTAATTGTCACAGATACCTGATTGTCTACATTTCCCTTTTTGTAAATCAAAAGATGAAATAACTTAAGGATTAAGTTGATATGAGTAAATCCCTTTCCATGTCACATATGAAGAAATAAGCAGTTTAATAGTAAATTTAGAAGATGATAGCTAGTATAATAAACAGTCAAACAAAATAAATGTGCAGATCATTAGTAATTTGCTGCTGTTTTACGCACTAGGACTATAATCACTGCCAAAATAATGTATATACACTTGAAACGGTCATTCATAATCTCATGTGTCTAATCCAAATGTGACACATCATGATTGCATTCACACTTGATTGAATATAAAAAGAGTACATGAAAGGTAAGTATTCCTATTACATCACTTTTTAACAGTTCTCGTTACTTTGCATCTCTTATCCTCATTAACTCTTCTGGTATAATGAACAGGTTTGACCACATGTCTCTTAATTGATTCAGATTCTGACATGCTATATTTTAGAAGTTTGACTCACAGAATAAGGCGTTTTTTTTACTCTAAGTGGTTATATGGAGATTTGATGGCAAGAAACCAGACACCTTAGGGCCAAATACTTGGCTCTATAAGTGGATCCCCTAGAACGACCTTCTTGGTAAGACTCTGGAAAACAAACACTGAAATGAGGGTAATTCCAACCAGATGATAATAGTTGATCAGGAAATAAATTTATTGAACAATTATTGGAAACCTCAAAATTAAAACTTAGCTCTCTTATATTTAATCACAGTCCTAGGGGGAAGGATATGTATAACTTTTCCTTCTGGTTCCTGCATCACTACCATCAACTTGCTGAGGCCTTGACATACTACTTGTTAGATCAGTGACTCCGCTATTTCATTAAAAGAACATATTCTGACATAACCCTTCCCCCTTTTTTCTCACATATTCTTTTTTCATCCAGAATGTTCTCTTTCAATTTTGTCCACCTGACAATCTTGTATTCATGTTTCAATTCTCAAGTCAAACACCAATCTTCTACATAGCCTGCACTTACCTCTACAGCAGACTTACATGATTCTTCCTTTGTGCTCTGGAAGACATTTTAATGTAGTTTCACGTGTATAATAAGCTGTTATCTAGAATACAATGCCTCTTCAGTGTCTTAAATGGCCCTACTCTCATTTTATTCTAAGACTTAGACTTAATAGTTTGCTAAAATTCACCTAATCCTAGGTCACCCAAAACCAAAGACTTCATAACTCATGGTGGAACCAGCAACATCCATGAGGTGATCCACCATGGGATCACTATGGTGGTCCTTCCTTCATTTGGGGATCAACCTGATAATACTGCTCATATGAAAACCAAGAGAGCGGCTGTCAAATTGGACTTCAAGAAAACGTCCAGTACAGATTTGCTCAATTCTTTGAAGACAGTCGTTAATGACCCTTTGTGAGGATAACAATTTTTATTCAATAGATATTATATATACACAGTTTCTTTTGTCAATGGTGAGAGCAAGTTTCATCCCATTCTAAGAAACTAATTTAGAAATTATTAACATGACTTAATCCACCTTACAGCTATTTTTATTTTCATCCAGACATTTATTGCAAAGTCGCATTGTTGCCCAATTGGCATAATGGGTAACTAACTGGTGCAACAAATTTCTACACAAAAAATGGAAAGTTATTCTACACAAAAAATTGTAAGAAAAACACATTTTTTAAAACTATAATAGAACACATACAAGGAAAGAATCATATAGCAGAAGAAATATCATAAAATATATCAATTCAGTACCTAAAATTTCTGAAATTATAAATCTCTTTGTGCTCAAAAATTGATTTCATTATTATCCTTTTTAAACAGATTTTACAATGAAATGCAATTTATATGCCATAAATTGACCTGCTTAAGTACAAAATTGAAATATATGTTGTACGTTTACAGAGCTATAAAACGATTACCATAATATAATCTCAGGTCATTTTCATCACCACGAAAAGAAGTCTGATATGTCTTAGAAAACACTTCCCATTCCATACTGTCCAAGTAACCATTCATCAACTTTCTGTCTCTATAGCTTAGCCCTTCTGGATATTTCTTATACAAGGAATCAAACAGTAAATGGGCATATGTGACTGGCTTCTTTCACATGGGATAATGCTTTTGACTTTCTTCCCTGTTGTACCTTTCTAATGCTGAATAATATTCTATGGTAAGGACATAGGACATTTTATTTACCCATTCATCAGTTCACGTCTATTTTGGTTGTTCCACATTTGGCTACTATGAATATTGCTATATATGCTTTTGTGTGAATATATATATAAAGATGTCAGTACTTATAGTAAATCTAAACAGTAAATCATTTAAGGACGAAGATTGCCAGAATAGACTTAAAAAACTAACTATGTATGCTATTTACAACATATACTTAAACAGAAGAGTACAAGAAAATTGTAGCTGTAGAGGTAGGAAAAGATCTATTTCGACAGTAGCCATAGAAAGAGGTATGTGGCTCTGCTAATACCAGACATGGAAGACGAGAAACACCATTAAAAATAAAGATAAATACTTCACAGTGATAAATAGGTTAATCTTTCACAACAATACAAATTATTAATTTTTAACACCTACTAATAAAGCCTATACATAAAATTGGATGAAAAGAAAAACCAAAATACATAAATCTATTGTCAGAACAGGATATTTTTAAAGGCCTTTTTCTATATTATAAAAACGATAACAAAATAAACAAGTACATGAAAGATTTGAAGATCACTTTTTAAAATGTATCTTCTTTTATATATATATATATATATACACACAATATTTTTATTTTCCACTTATGTATATAAAATACAATGGGGAAAACACATTTTTACAGTTCATATAGAATAATTAATGGAATTGACCTTAGATGCTGGGAAATAAACCAAGACTCAGTATTTGAAAATATTTGAATCACAAAGAGTATATTATCTGGCCTGACTAGAATAATGCTAGAAATCATCAAAAAATATGTATAACTAAAAACACTCTAAATTTTGAAAATTAAGCAATACATCTCTAAACAATTCAGAGTCAACAAAGAAGTCATAATCATTTACACACCTTCTTCTCAATAATTACAATTTCAGTTATATGCAACAGCAATGGATAAAATGTAAACCAAAAGACAAATACAAGAATATTTATAACAGCACTAGCAGAAATGCCCAAAGAATTGTGAACAATCCAAATGCCCATCAATCATTAAGAAAAAGGTAATCTGTGGTACTGTCATACAATGGATACTATACAACAATGAAATTAACCAAAAACTGCTACAGAAAAGATAAGAACAAACGAGTACTTACTATATGATTTCAATATAGAAACAAGAAAAAATAATCTTAGGTGATAAGAAGTAAGGATAGAAGTTCATTCAGAAGGGAAAGCTGCCTGAAAGGTTAGCAAAATGTGGTTCTTCCTTATAACCTGTGGAAATCTACATCAAGATCTAGGTATCAGGCACATTGGTATATTCACTTTGTGACAATTTTCCAGCTAATTATGAAATTTTGATCTGTTCTCTTAGGATATGTGCATTTTTCTTACATATTTCAAACAAAGGTATGCTTTACAAAATGTATTTACAAATTCTAGGAATCAAATATGAAGCAAAACATAAGCAATGCTTAGAGGTGCTATCATAGTGTGGCCAGGGAAAGCCTCACTGAGATGTGACACTGGAACCAAGCCTCCGTCAAAAGTTAGAAGCAAGCCTTAGGGTGTCATGGGGAATGGTGCTCTAGGAGAGGAACAGAGGGGACACAAAGTGAAAAGGTGGTGATGTGGGAACACATTTGGCAGCATAAACCTGGAAGGCCACTGTGCCTACAATAGAGTGTGTATGGGACAAAAGTGATAGGAGAAAAGGTTGCTAGGAATATGAACTTGCATGATCCTATAAGGCAAACAACAGACTGGAATTTCTTCTAACTGGCATGAGAAGCCAGGAAGAAATTTTGAATGGAGAGGTGTCATAATCTGATGTGTTCCAAAAAACTCACTCTGGCTACTGAGTGGAAAATAGACAGTAGAGTTATGAAGAGAAGAGTAGAAGCACAGGGACTGGTGAGAAGGCATTTCATCCATGCTGACATAATTCCTCTTTAAAAACTTCAACAGCACCACCCTAAATATGCATTTTTACCATCCAAGTTACAGCATTTGGAATGGCTCCTATCATTTCCTCTTATAAAGAAAAATTAACTTGCCCTAACTTCCATCTGCACATTTTAAAATATTTGTCAAAGAGAAAACTCAAATTTGAAAGCCAAACGCCTAGGATATCCAAAGAAAAAATACATTACTTCTTCAATTCTGTCATTTATTTTAAATGATATGTATGACACTTTTCAAACTCTTCATGAGAATAATATACTTGGGCAAATTATCAGCCTTTCAATGTGGATATCATTGTCTTTCTTTTTTAGATACAAATCGATTGTTATAAAATTATCAAGAATTTATGATGATCAATCAATGAAACTTCTAGATCAGTCTTCTGGATCAAGTTTTTCATGTACCACAAAGAAACCAAACACCTGCATCCAGCCTCTTTTGACCACACCTGGTTCCAGTACCACTCTGTGGATGTGACTGGGCTCTTGCTGACTTTTGTGGCAAGTGCTATATTTATCATCAAAAAAATGTCTGCTATTTTATTTGTGGAAGTTTTCTCAAAGAAGAAAGAAGGAGCACTAAATTAGGTGGATTCAAGACCACAGTGTAGGAAGAGTCTCAATTTATGTCCTCCCATAGACACAGCAAAACTACAGCTATATCTGGATCAATTCCTCCTGAAGAGAAACTGAGAGTGAAAGGAACACCTTCTCCACAATGAAGGATGGAAAGGACCAAAACAAGACGGGTAGGAGAGGTGGAAAAGGCTTTCACCAAATACCCCTACCCTGGCAATAAGACACACAATACAGTCATGCACCACATATGGATGTATAGTCAGCAACACACTGCAGGCATGATGGTGTTCCCATAGATTAGTACCATATAGCCAGGTGTGCAGTAGGCTATGCTTATCTTAACAATGACAAAATTGCCTACCAACTCATTTTTCAGAATATATCCTCATCTGAAGTGACACACAATTATAGGGAGGGATTTTACCAGGATGGGCACTTCTTCTGGAGGAGCAAGCCCTTGACATCTGGCTGCAGGAAACTCAGAACCTGGGATCTGCATCAAAGAGGTGAGCACCCAAAACTTCTGACTTAGAAAGCCAGTGGGACTGGCAGCCAGGTGACCCAAAGTGCTATAAGAAACAGAGATTCTTCTCTTAAAGGGCTTTCATGGGGTCTCACTCTCCAACCAAAACAACAGTAGTTTGAAAAATGCCAATACTATATGTGAAGGAGAGTCATTTGTGCATGTAAAAGCACTGGCTGGATGGGCTGGCCAGTTGAAACACTCCCCAAGGACTGAGATGCTGGCGGACAACATTGTTGTGCTCCCACCTCACATTACAGCACAGGTAGTGGTGCTCAGAGGTCAGAGGTAATGGCAAGAAGTTGTGGCACTAATTCACCACCTTGCTGAATCAAGAGAGATATGGCAGTTGCAGCACTCCCCTACTCTCTGGCTGGCATGGGAAGGTGTGAACTCAAGGCATTCTCCTGCTCCCTAGCTAAAGTCTGAGAGGCAGGCAACTGTGACACACACACCACCCCCGCCTGGTTGGGGCTGGAGGGTGCAATCAGTCAACATTCTCCCACTCTCAGCCTAAAACCATTCTCTCACTCCTAGCCTAAAAGCAGGACAGGAGCTCAGACAAGTCACTCGTTTGTGTGTACTGCTGAAACATGTGGGTAAACATATTCAAGTCATTTTTCCTCACTGCCTTCTCTGAAGCCAAAGAGCAAGCCCTGCATGCTAAACTCTCAAGCTGCCTAGTCAATGCTAGTAGCCTTGCTCAACCCACATTGGGGACTCCGCTTGATTTCCTCACCCTGGTTTTGAGGGAGGCTGGAGTTCTACAGCTCCATGGCACTGTAACAATTGGAAAGACAGTTCTTGGCAGGCCACCACAGACAGGACACTGTACAGACAATAGACTGAAACAATCCCAATCTTCCTGTGGAAAAGACCTATTAACATAGCCTGGAGCTTCACCTTGAGGGACAGGCTTCAGGACAACACATGTAGAAGCTAAGGAGGCACTTCCAGGGAACTCGACCAGAGAGACATGAACCCTGTTCACATGATTGGTATCATTACACCTCAATGAGACTCCCTGAAAAGGAGCTAATATGCTCATCATGAGCCTCAATATGTGCAACTGTTTCTCAGGGGACATCTCTAGATCTCCTAGTCTGGAGGCCAGCAGGCATTATGACTGTGGCACCAGAGTACTGTATACAGATTTGTATACTTTCAAAGCTGCTGCCTGAAGGTTTGGCTTCTAATCAGGCTCAAACTGGATGCTAAATGAGATTCTACTACTTGGAACACTGAAGGTCTAGGCACACCCTCAACAACAGGGGCTTATCAACTATAAATCAAGAGGTTTACATGACCACAGAGGTTTCAGAGATAAAAAAGAACTAGGGTAAGGTTGATCAAGAAGGATGATCAGAGGTACAATGCCACTCCATCAAGGCTGAGAGAGGTAGCAGTTTCCAACAACATAGAAACTACAGGGAGAGCCCATCAGAATTAGAAAAATAAAGAAGAATGCTTTAAAAAAAGAAATAAGACAAAGCTTCAGAAAAAAAGACCTTAATGATATAAATATAAGTAATCTACCTGATAAAGAATTAAAAGTAATGGTCATTAGGACACTCATTGAACTCAGGAGCACCATGGATGGACACAGCAAAAATGTCAACAAAGAGGCAGAAAATATTTGAAAGAATCAATCAGAGCTGAAGAATACAAAGACTGAAATGAAAAATACACTGGAGGGATTCAACAGCAGCTAAGATGATATAGAAGTAGAGATCAGTGGGATGGAAAGCAGGGTAGAAGAAATCATCCAATGAAGACAGCAAGAAGAAAGAAGAATTTTTTAAAAATGAGAAAAGTTTAAGGAACTGGTGGGACGACTTCAAGGATACTGACATTTCCATTATAGTGGTCCTAAAGGGAGAAGAAAGAGAGAAAGGTACAGAAAACTTCTTTGAAGAAATAATGGCTGAAAACTTCCCTAGCATGGAGAAGGAAGCAGACATCAATATTCAGGAAGCACACAGAGTCTCAAACAAGACAAACCCAAAGAGATCCACACACCAAGACACACATAATTAGAATGTCAAAACTTAAACAGAGAAGTTTAATAGCAGCAAGAAAAACACAACTAGATACATACAAGGGAACAGCCATAAGGCTCTCAGCTGCTGTTTCAGCAGACACATTACAGGCCAGAAGGGAGTGGCACGATAGAGTCAAAGTGCTGAGAGGAAAAATCTCACAACCAAGAATCCTCTAATTGGTGAGGTTATCATTCAGAATTGAAGGAGAGATAAAGAGTTTCTCAGACAAGGCAAAACTAAGAGTTCACCACCACTAAACTGCCTTACAAGAAATGTTAAAGAAACTTCTTTAACAGAAAAGAAAAGGACATAACTAGAAATAATATATATATATATGAAAAGAAAAAATATCGTTGTTAAAAGATATTGCATATTAAAGGTAGTGGTTCAACTACTTATAAAACTACCATGAAGGCTAAAAGACAAAAGTAGTAAACTCAACCATAACTACATTAAGTAATTAAGGGACACACAAAAGAAGAAGATATAAAATATGACATCAAAAGCATAAAACTTGGGTGGGATGAGCAACAGTGTGGAGCTTTTTGATAACGCTCTAACTTGAGCAACATTCAAGTTAAAATAGTCTGCTATATATAGGGATTACTATATGTAAAACTCATGATAACCACCAACGAAAAATGTATAACAGATACCCAAAAAATAGAGTGGAATCCAAACATAAGACTAAAGAGTACATCAAGAAACAAGGGAAGAGATCAAGAAAAAAAGAAGAGAAAACAGAAGAACTTCAAAAACAGAAAAAAATTAACAAAATGGCAATAAGTATATGTCTACCAATAATGACTTTAAATGTCAGTTGATTAAACGCTCCAATCAAAAGACATATCCCCCAAAACAAAACTCATGTCTTCACTGGTGAATTCTTCCAAACATTTAAAAAAGAGTTAAGACTAACCCCTTTCAAATTATTCCCAAAAGTTGAAGAGGAAGAAATGCTTCCAAGCTCATTTTACAAGGCCAAAATTACCCTATCAAAACTAGACAAAAATCACATGAAATAAACTACAGGCCAATATCCCTAATAAACATAGATTCAAAAATGTTCAATAAAATATTAGCAAATCGAATTCACAATTCATTAAAGGAATCCTACACCATGATCAGATAGGATGCATCCCAGGGATGCAATGATGCTTCAGCATCCACGAATCAGTCAACACTATACACCACATTATCAAAGGATAAAAATCATATGATCTCTTCCAAGATGCAGATAAAGTATTTGACAAAATTTAACATCCATTTATGATAATATCCTTCAAACAGCATAGAGGGAATAAATCTCAACATGATAAAGGCCATGTATGACAAACACACAGCTAGCATCATACACAATGATGACAGCTGAAAATTTTTCCTCTAAGATCACGAACAAGACAAGGATGTCCAATAGACCCACTTTGTTTCAGTAATGTATTAGCAGTCCTTGCCATAGCAGTAAAGCAAGATAAGGAATAAAAGGCATTCAGGTTGGAAAGGAAGAAATAAAACTGTCACTATTTGCACGTGACATGATACTATATACCATATGCAGTCATATGCCACATAACAATGTTTTGGTCAACAGTGGATCACATACATGACAGTGACTTCATAAGATTATGATTGGAAATCATAAGATTAAGGTAAGATTGGAAAGGAAGAAATAAAACCTTCACTATTTGCAGGTGACATGACACTATATACAGTCATGTGCTGCATAATGCAAAAGTAGGTTTGTGTAAGTACACTCCATGATGTTTGTACAATAACAAAATAACCTAATAGCACATTTCTTAGACTATACCCTTGCTGTTAAGCAATACAGGACAGGTATAAAAAAGGCAGGTATAGAAAACACTAAAGACTCCACCAAAAAAACTATTAGAACTAATAAATGTATTTGGTAAAATTGCAGGACACAAAATTAATATACAAAAATTAGTTTTTTTTCTATATACTAACAATAAACTATCTGAAAGAGAAATTAAGAAAGAAATCCTGTTTACAGTTGCATCAAGAAGAATAACATAAGCAGTGATATCAGCATCATGATGTAGTGAGTTATTCCCTATCACTTCTCTCTAAGTTACAATCAATTGGATATCCATTGACCAACAGAGGATTTCCTACACAACACAACAAGACACCTAAGAGATCCATGCATCTATACCTCTGAAGGGGTGTGGACTGGACACCTGGGAGGCACTGGAACTAGGAAAGCAGACTCCCCCTCCCCCAGCAGTAGCAATACAGGACCATCCCGCTAGCACATATGCCTGTGAGCAGACATTGTAGGAGTAAAAACAAGAGACATGGCTTAGCATCCGCCCTTCTCCCGGTGGATCCAGCATGCACACCTGTGAATACAGACTGCAGGAGCCGAAACAGAAGGTGTGACCTAATCCATAACCTTGCCCAGTGGATCCAGTGTGTGTGCCCCCTCTACCTACTCTTGCGGTGGACAGGACTTTCCAACAGTGTGGGAAATATACAAAACTCTGATATTCCTGGGGTAGGGCACCCTGACCTGAGAGTTCAAAACACACCAGCTAGCAACAGGGACCAGAGTCTGCACGAGCGAGCAGCAACAACCACCTCTACCTCTTTAGCCTATGCTCTCGCCCAGAAGCAGCATGTAGAACCTACAACCAGAGGCTTCAAGACCCACTGCAGAACTGATGACACATTCTCCAGTGGCAGCACCCTGACATTGACTCCACCAGAAAGGGGGGCAGCATACAAGTCCCCAAGACCCCAGGCCCCAAGCAGTGACAGCAACATTCGTGAACCACGTGCTCCTAGGTGATACAGCCCAAATCCCAAAGCCTGGGAGTGGCAGCAAATATGGTGCATGGAGAAGCAGTATCCAAGCGAGTGGAGAGGCCATGGAGAGCCAGTGGAGGAATATGAGGCCCAAGAGACCCCAGAAGCAGCAGAAGTGCCTACAGCCTGTTGACCTCACTGGGGACCACTGAGGCTGCATCAACATCATAAGTAGCAAGGAACCAGCAACCTCAGAGGCACATGAAGCACAAACATGACACTGATCATGTCTCTAGCAGAGGCAGAGGAGAATGGAAAGTGCGGGCTCTCGAATACAACCAGAAACATTGCAGAACCAAAGTAACCAAAGCCTTATCCAAATAAGAAAGGTGGTTACTGAGGAAGTGACATCAGCATCATGGCGGAGTGAGAAGTTCCCTTTGTCTCTCCTCTCTAAGTTACACCAGTCAGACATCAAGTGACCAAAAAATGACTAGCTGCACAGCACAGCAGAGGACTTGAGTCATTCATGCATCTATACACCTGAAGTTGGGTACACTGGACCTCCAGGAGGCAGTGGAACTATGGGAGCAGCCCACTGCCCTCCAGTAGCCGTGATCTGTAACTGTTGTGCACCTTAGTGACCACAGGTTGCAAGTGCCAATACAGCACTCGTGGCTTGGCCCCTGCACTGCACTCAGTGAGGGTGGGTGGTACACGCATCCTGAGGCTCCAGGACAGAAAGCAGGGCCAGTGATCAGCACCCCCTTCCCAAGCAGTGTCACCAGTCTTTCCAAAAATAGGGCCTATATATAAGGAGTTAATTTCCACAGCAGGGGCAGAGTCTCCTGACCTGAAGTTTCAGAGAAAATCATGAGCTTGCCTATATAAGGAATGGTACCCAGAGGCTGTGGCACCCCCCTGTCCCAGTAGTGGTAGGTGGCACAAACACCCTAAGGCTTCAGAACACAGACTGGAGCTGGTGACAAAGCCCCATCCTCCAATGGTTGTGCCACCCTTTCTAGTAGTGGGGACTCCATCCAAGGATTAAATTTCCCAAGCAGAGGTGAGATCCTCTGATCAGAGTTTTCAGAGGAGATGATTAGCGCACATGTGCCAGTGCAAACAACAAGAAGCTGTGGCCTATGCCCCTCCCAGTATTGGCAGGTGGTTCAAAAGTCCTGAGGCTTCAGGACATGGAGAGAAGTAGGCTACTTGGTTGCCTTCCCCTCCCATTGCAGTAGCACCAGTCTTTCAGCAATGGGGACTACATCCAAGGTGTAAATTTCCTCAGCAGATATGGGGTGCCCCAACTTAACGTATCAAAAAGCACACCAGTGGGCGGCATTGACAGGAGACTGCAGGACCAGCAACTTCAACCTAAGGCTCCACGAACCACAGCAGACCCTGAAATCTAACAACCAGTGGCAGCACTTGACACTGGACCTAACACCAGCATGGACTTCATTAAAAAACTTGGGCCCCTGACAGCAATAGTGAAATCTGTGAACAAAGAGTCTCTGACAGTGGTTCTGCCAGCAGCCCCAGATAATCAAGGAGTTGCAAGGCCAGTGGTGCATGGGGCAGCAGCACCTGAGCCTGTGGAAAACCTGTGGAGGATGACCGGGGCAACACAAGACCCGGGTGACCCCAGAAGCAACAATAGTGCTCACAGCCTGGTGACTCCAGTGGCAACAACTGAGACTGTAGCAATATTGAAACCAGCAAGGCACTGGCAACCTCAGAGGCACAAGTCACCCAAGGAGGGTACTGATGATGCCTGTAGCAGAGGCATCTAAACAAATGGGACTACATCAGACTAAAAAGCTTCTACACGACAACAGAAACTATCCACAGAACAAGAAGACAATGCAGCAACGAGGAGGAAATATTTGCAAATCATATATCCGACGAGGGGCTAATTTCCAAAATGTGTAAAGAACTCATACAACTCAACAACAACAAAATGAACAACCACATCCAAAAAAAGGCACAGGATATGGATAAACATTTTTCCAAAGAAGATATACAGATCACCAACAGGTACATGAAGAAATGCTCAACATTACCAACAATTAGGAAAATACAATTCAAAACTACACTGAGATATGCCTCACACATGTCAGAATGGCTAAAATTAACAAGACAAGAAATAACCGTTGAAGAAGATGTGGAGAAAAGGGAACACTGGTACACTGCTGGTGGGACTGCAAACTAGTAGCCACTAGGGAAAATAGTATGGAAATTTCCCAATAAATTCACATTAGAACTACCATATAATGCAGCTATTCCACTACTGGGTGTTTATGCAAAGAATGTGAAATAAATCATTCAAAAAGATATATGCACCCCCAGGTTCATTGCAGCATTATTCTCAATAGTTCCCAGTAGCCCAGATGTGGAAGCAACCCAAGTGCCCATCGGAAATGAATGGACAAAGTAGGTGTGATAAATATTCATTGTGTGTGTCTATATATATAAATATATATATACAGGCACACATACAATGTGTGTATATATACATACAATGAAATAAGCCTCATCCATAAAAAAGAAAAAATCATGTCATTTGCAACAACGAGGACGGACCTTGAGGGTATTATGATAAGCAAATTGTCAGACAGAGAAAGACAAATATCCCATGATTTCACTCATATGTGGAATATAAACAAACAAACACGTAGATAAGGAGAATAGATTGTTGGTTACCAGAGAGGAAGGCGATGGGGGAGGGCAAAAGTGGTAAAAAGCACATATATATGGGGACAGAAAAAACCTCGATTATTGGTGGTGAACACGATGCATTCTTTACAGAAACTCAAGTATAATATCGTACATCTGAAATTTGTGAATTTTAAGCCAATATAACCTCAATAAAATAATTTCTTAAAAATAGAATAAAACACCTCGTAAAAAGTCTAACCAAAAGTAAAAGACCTGTACTCTGAAAAATATAAGATGTTAATAAAAGAAATAGAAGATGACACAAATAAATGGAATGACGCTGCGCTCATGGACCGGAAAAATTCTCATTAAAATGCCCATACTACCCAAAGCAATTTACAGATTCAATGTAATCCCTATCAAAATACCAATGGCATTTTTTACAGAAAGACATCAGAGAATCCAAAAATTTGTATGGAATTGCAAATAACCCAAAATAGCCAAAGCAATCTTGAGAAAGAATAACAAAGCTGGAGGTATCATGTTGCCTGATCCAAACTAACTAAGACACTGTAGTAATCAAAAAAATACGGTAGCATCCCAAAAGCAGACACATAGACCAATGGAACAAAATACAGAGCGAAGAAATAAACTCTTGCATATATGGTCATTTAATCTATGACAAAGGAGGTCAGAATATACAGTGAAGAGCAGACAGTTGTTTCAATAAATGGTGTTGGGAAAACTGAGCAGCTACATGCAAAAGAATGAAACTGGGCCAATATCTTACACCATATACAAAAATAAATTCAAAATGGATTTAAGATTTGAATGTAAGACCTGAAACCATAAAACTCCTAACAGAAAACATAGGCAGTACAATCTTTGACATCAGTCTGAGTAAAAATTTTTACACCAGTCTCCTTAGCAATGAAATAAAAAAATAAATTAATGGAACTACATCAAACTAAAAAGCTTTTGTACAGTCAAGGAAACCATTCACAAAATAAAAAGGCAGCCTACTGAATGGGAGAAGATATTGGCAAATCATATATTTGATATGGTATTAATATTCAAAATATATAAAGAATTTATACAACTTAACATCAAAAAAACAGAAAACCAAAGTAAAAAATTGACAGAGGGCCTAAATAGACATTTTTCCAAAAAAGACATAAAGACAGCCAAAGGACACTCGAAAAGATGCTCAATATCACTAATTATCAGGCAAATCAGATCAAAACCACAATGAAATATCACCTCACACAGTGAGAATGGCTGTTATAAAAAAGACAAAAAGTAACAAGTATTAGTGAGGCTGTGGAAAACAGGCAACCCTCTTACACTGTTGCTGGGAATGTAAATTACTGCAGGAATTATGGAAAACAGTATGAAGGTCCCTGAAAAAATTAAAAATAGAAGTACCATACAATCCAGCAATTCCACTTCTGGGTATTCATCTGAAACAAAAGAAAACACTAACTTGAAAAGATATATGCACTCCTATGTTCACTGTAGCATTATTTACAATAGCCAAAATATGGAAGCAACCAAAGAGTCCATCAATAGGTGAATGGATAAAGATGTGAGATATGTATTTATATATATAATGAATATTATTCAGCCATAAAAAGTAAATAAAACCTTGCTATTTGTAACAACATGGATGGAAAAGTCTATTATTCTAAATGAAATAAGTCAGACAGAGAAAGACAATTACAATATGACTTCACTAATATGTGGAATCTAAACACAAAACAAACAAATGAACAAAACAGAAACAGACTCATAGATACAGAAAACAAACATATTTTCCAGAGGGGAAGTGGGTTGGTGGGCACGCAAAATAGGTGAAGTGGATTAAAACATACAAACTGCTAGTTATAAAATAAGTCACGGGGATGTAGTGAGCAGTAGAGGGAATATAATCAAGAATATTGCGTTAACTTTGTATGATGACAGATGACAAATAGACTCATCGTGGTGATCATTTCATAATATACATAAATACAAAATCACTATGATATGCACCTGAAACTAATATGATATTGTATGTCAATTATACTTCAATTAAAAGAAAACAAACTCCAGTACTAGTGGGTGCAGATAAGACCAACTATTAAATAAACTCTAAAAGAAAGAGAAAATCTGGGGCAGGGACAGGGGAACAGCAGTTAAGTTCGCACGTTTCGCTTCTCGGCAGCCCGAGGTTTGCTGGTTCAGATCCCGGGGATGGACATGGCAGCACTTGGCACACCATGGTGTGGTAGGCGTCCCACATATAAAGTAGAGGAACATGGGCACTGATGTTTGTTCAGGGCCAGGCTTCCTCAGCAAAAAAGAGGAGGACTGGCGGTAGTTAGCTCAGGGCTAATCTTCCTCAAAAAAAGAAAAAGAAAGACAGAGAAAATCTGAGTAAGACAATTTAAAAAAAAAGATTGAATTAGTAATCAAAATTGCCTACAAAGTAAA
Organism: Equus asinus; assembly: GCF_041296235.1. Lineage (NCBI taxonomy): Eukaryota > Metazoa > Chordata > Mammalia > Perissodactyla > Equidae > Equus > Equus asinus. The sequence continues at coordinate 108,635,037 of NC_091792.1, forward strand.
GCTCATGTCAGGATGGCTTCACTGAGGAATTTGAGCAAGAATTAATATCAATTCTTGGGAAAAAATCCGTCAGAAAATGGAAAAGGAGGAAACACTTGCCAACATATTCAGTGAAGCCCTGATATTGAAAACACGCATAGACATGACAAGAAAAGAACACTATAAACCAAAATCTCCTATGAATGTAGATGCAAATGTCCTCAAGAATATGCGAGCAAACCAAAATCAGAAATATACAAAAGGACTACTACTCCAAGAAAAGCTGGAATTTATCCCAGGATGCAAAGTTGCTGTAGCAACTGAAAAATCATTAATATGATATACCATTATCGATAAAATGAAGGAGAAATACTGCATGATCATCTCAATAAGTGCAGAAAAATCATTTAACAAAATCCAATATGTTTCATGATGAAAATACTCAGTGAATTAGGAACAGAGGGAAACTTCCACAAATAGGTAAAGGGTATCTGCAAACAACCTACAGCTGACATCATACTTGATGGTGAAACACTAAATGTTTTTTCTCTAAGATAAGGAGCAAGATGAGGAAGTCCACTCTCATCATTTCTATTTGACAACTTACTGGAGAGTCAAGCCAAGACATATGGCAAGAACATAAAAGAAATCCATATTGGAAAGGAAGACGTAAAACTACTTCTATTGGGGGATAAAATGATATTATATGGAGAAAATGTTTGAGAATTCACTAGAAAATATACAATATACCATTGCAATAAATAATCCAAGACAAAATTAAGAAAGCAATTCCACCACAGTCATTATGCTTTAATAACAGGGATATATTCTGAGAAATGCGTCACTAGACAATTTTAACATTGCAAGAACATCATAGAGTGCACTTACACAACTTAGATGGTATTGCCTACCATGCACTAAGGCTATATGGTAAAATCTTATGGGATCACCTGTGTATATGCAGTCCCTCGACTGATATGTTGATATGCAGCTCATGACTCTATAATAGCACCAAAAGACTAACATACTTAGAAATAAATTTAACAAGAAAATTGCAACCTTATACTGTAGAAACTGCAAAACATTGTAAAATGTATTTAAGAGATCTAAATAAAAGAGGAGATATCTCATATTCTAAGATCAAAACACTTAATATTGTTTTAATGGCAATTCTCCACAAATTGATATACAAATTCAACACAACCTCTATCAAAATCCCAGCTGACTTCTTTGCATGAATTGACAAACTATTCCTAAAATTCACATAGATATTCAAGGGACCTAAAACTTATCAAATAATCTTGAAAAGACAGAACACAGTTGGAGGAATTATACTAATTGATTTCAAAGCCAACTACACACAACACTATTCAAGAGAGTTTGATACAGATATACAGAAAAGCAAATAAATTGATAAAATAGACATTAGATTCCAGAAATATACTCACATATTGATGGTCAACTGATTTTTGACAAAGGAATGAGCACTCTTCTGAACAAATTCTTCAAGTGACGCTTAGTATCCACATGTAAAACAATGAAGTCAGACCACCTACCTCAAATCATATATAAAAATTCAAAATGGATCAAAAGCCTAAATGTAAAAATAAAACTATAAGACTCCCAAGGGAAAACATAGGTAAAATATTTTGATATTGGGATTGGCAATGATTTCTTATATGACACCAAAAGCACAACAACCAAATTACAAATAGAGAAACTGGACTTCATCAAAACTTAAAACTTTTGTTCTATAAAGGACACCATAAGAAAGTGAAAAGACAACCTGCATAATTAAAGCTATATTTACAAATCATAAATTTCAAAAGGGATGTATATACAAAATATAACTGAAAGGTTCTTATAATTGAATAATAAGAAGACAAACAAATCAATTAAAAAATTCACAGAGGTTATGAATACATATTTCTCCATGAAAGGTATACAAATGTTGAACAAGCATATATAAAGATGTGTAACATTATTAACATCAGGGAAAAATAACAAATGACAATGAGATATGACTTCACTCCCACTAGTATACCTATAATTACACAAAATACCAAGTGTTGGCAAGGATATGGAGAAATTCAAACCATTATATGTTGCTAGTGGAAATGGAAAATGGTGCATTCACTTTGTAAAATGATATGCCACATCCTCAAAGGTGAAACATAGAGTTACCATATGACCCAGCAATTCTACTTCTAGGTATATATGAAAGAGAAAGGAAAATATGTCCACTCAAAATTTTTTGTGAATCTTAATGACATTATTCGTAATATTCAGAAAATGCAAAACAAATTTGTTGATCGACTTATTATTGAGTAAACAAAATATGGGATATACATATTATGGAATATTATTTTCCAATAAAAAGGAATGAAGGCTGACATGTTACAACATGGATGAACCGTTAAAATGTTCTGCTAAAAGAAAGGAGTCAGTCACAGAAGACCACATATTGCATGATTCCATTTACGAGAAATGTTCAGAATAGACAGATCTAAAGACAGAAACTAGATTAATGATTGAATGAGGCTTGAGGGTGGCAGAGATGAGGCAATTCCATTTAAAGGCTAAAGGTTTACTTATAGATTATGAAAATGCTCTTCAATTGATTGTTGTAGTGGTTGCATGCACAATTGTGTGAATATACTATGAACTATTGAACTGTATACTTTAAGGTTCAACAAGACTGCAGACACAATTTCATCTCATTTGAAACTTGTTCTTGACAATCTTCCAAATATAGCTGACTTACACATACAAGGGTATCACCGCTTAGCAGACAACAGTACTTTTAAATTAAAACAGATATTAAACACATGTATACAAACAAAGTCATCTAGTTTTTGCTTTTCTACTTGCTATCCAAATGCTCTGACTGTCCAGGTCATCCATATACTTTGAGCTGTAGGAGTTACATTTTAACTTCCTGATTGATTTCTCCTTGAATATAAGCCTGAGCAATGGTACAAGGGATCAGCAATTTGAAAGGAAGCATTGCATTCCACCAACATGTCTCTGAAATGGATTTCACTTCTGCTGCTGCTACAGCTGAGTTGTAACGTTAGCCCTGGGAGTGCCAGAAAGGTGCTGGTGTGGCCCACAGAATACAGCCATTGGATCAATATGAAGAAAATCCTGGATGAACTTGTCCAGAGAGGTCATGAAGTGAGTGTTCTGACATCTTCAACTTCCATTCTTGTTGATCCCAACAAATCATCTGCTATTAAATTTGAGATTTATCCTGCATCTTCAACAAGACAAGAATTTGAGGATATTGTCAGAAAAATAACCAACGATTGGACATATCTGATAAAAGAACCGTTTTGGACACAGTTTTCACGACTGCAAGAAGTCCTTCAGGAATTTTCTGATTATTTTCAAAAGCTCTGTAAAGATGCAGTTTTGAACAAGAAACTTATAAGAAAATTACAAGAATCAAAGTTTGATCTCATTCTCGCAGATGCTGTTGGACCGTGTGGTGAGCTGTTTGCTGAGCTACTGAAAATACCTTTCGTGTACAGTCTCCGCTTCGTTCCAGGCCATAAAGTTGAAAAGTATAGTGGAGGACTTCCATTCCCACCGTCTTATGTACCTGCTGTTATGTCAGAATTAAGTGATCAGATGACATTCATGGAGAGGGTAAAAAATATGTTATATGTGCTTTATTTTGACTTTTGGCTCCAAACATTTAATGAGAAGCAGTGGGATCAGTTTTACAGTGAAGTGCTAAGTAAGTCATGTGTTTGGGTGATGGTTTGAAGTCCTATTTTCCGAGTGCCTTGGAAGGTGAGTTTGTATAAAGTCAGAGGAATTTGTCTTTTATAAGTGAAATGTTGAAAGAAAAATACAAAATTATCTCCCAAAATCACAAATATTATGGAAACACTTAAATTATAGGGTTAGTTAGAATGCTGTGGTCCATTACTACTACAAGACCCTCCAGGAAATCATAAATTAAAAGTTAAACCATTCAGGAGTTTGTTAAGCACTCACATATCCTTTCTTGTTTATTTGTTTGTTTGTAATAGGCTTTATTTCATAGAAGAGTTTTAGGTCCTCAGCAATATTGAGTAGAGATTTTCCTTACGCCTTGCCCCCTCACATGCATGCATCCCCTATTATCAACATTCCCCACAAGCGAAATAGATGTGTTACAGTTGACGAAATGATATTGACACACCATTATCATCTAAAGCCCATATTTTATATTAGGGTTCTATTTTAGTGTTGTACGTTCTTTGAGTTTGGACAAAATTATAACGTCACATGTCCACCATTAAAATATCATAAGTGTAGTTTCACTGCCCTAAAAATACTCTGTGCTCTGCCTAATCATCCTACACATCAATTTTACTATAATTTATTTCATCTTCAATAAAAATAATTAGAAATTTCACTAAATATCTTGATCAAAAAAGACATAAGATTGATGAGTAACATATTTCTAGCACAACAGTGTATGGCGCCGTGAGGTAATTGTTTCCCCTTATTTAGTTTTGTTTCATTTAAAAAATAAACTATTTTGCCGTATCACCTGAAGGAGTATTACCTGAAGGAGTCCTTCACAATTGCTCTATCGCAAACACGTGAACACATAATTAAAATTTTTAATGATTACACATTCCTTCACTGAGTACTTATAAAACATGTTTTAAAGGCCTAAAATTTTGTCAAAAGGTAGACATACAAGTTACAAGCCATACTTTCTAAAAACAATGTCTCTACTTTACAGATAAAATGAGCCACAATTAAGGGTGAGCACACCTATTTCCATACTTTATGAAAACTTTCCAGCTATTTTTTGCAAAGACATTTATTTGATATGCAAAATTTATTAAGCTCCTTACGTGAACCAAGTACCAGTGTGGCCATACTTTCAAAGCCTTAGTTTACTGGGGAAATCTAGGATCAAGGGAATATCTTGCTAAATTGTGAAACTAGATGGAGTGCTTCAGGGAAACAAGTGTCCATGGGTATGGTAGGGAGAATTGATGGAGCAGTTGAAATCATTGTTTACATTTGCATCAATTACTTTTGCAGCTTTACAGAAAAGCAAACGCAAGTTTAATTTTTTAGTGGCTTAGGTTTAATAATTGTTTATGATTGGGAATGCACTGATGTGATCTTAGAGATGAAAGTGTCATGCTTTGTCATATATATATATATATAAAACATATATAAAACATGTATATTATATATATATATACACATGCATAATTGTATTGCGAAACCACAGACACGTTTCAACATCTTTGGCTATATCATTTTAAGCTCTTTTCAGAAAATGACCGGGTATATTCACTTTAGAAAACTCTCATTTCCTTTCATTTGCTTTTTTTTTTTTTTTAAAGATTTTATTTTTTCCTTTTTCTCCCCAAAGCCCCCCCGGTACATAGTTGTGTATTCTTCGTTGTGGGTTCTTCTAGTTGTGGCATGTGGGACGCTGCCTCAGCGTGGTCTGATGAGCAGTGCCATGTCCACGCCCAGGATTCGAACTTACGAAACACTGGGCCGCCTGCAGCGGAGCACGCGAACTTAACCACTCGGCCACGGGGCCAGCCCCTTTCATTTGCTTTTTTTCCTTCAGCAAGACCTACTACATTACTTGAGTTAATGAGGAAAGCTGATGTGTGGCTTGTTCGAAACTATTGGGATTTTGAATTTCCTCGCCCATTCTTACCACATTTTCAATTTATTGGAGGATATCACTGCAAACCTGCCAAACCCCTGCCTAAGGTGACCTATTCCTGTCTGTGTGGTTGGTTTACTTTCCATTTTCATTTGAATTGATTCTGTGTTCTTTATGTAGAATGTGTGACTACAGTGAAAGATATGGGAAGCTGTGTAAAGTGACCTACCAATTAGAAACTCATATATTTCAATACCATTACAAGACACCGAATTTCATCATCATTGCAGAATAAAGTAATACCTGAAAGACTTTGGGAATAGGGTCAGTCAAATTAAGGCCTCATTACTCACCACATTAAAAAGTATCAGTCACTCTTTCAAAAATATTCTTGTTTTTTTTTTTTTTTCTGGTCCACGACGATTTGCCCTAGCTAACATCTGCTGCTCAGCATCCTCTGTTTGCGTGTCATTTGCTGCCACAGCATGGCCACTCACAGACAAGTTGTGTAGGTCTGCACCCGGGAACCAAGACCAGGCCACCAAAGTGGAGTGTGCCGAACTTAACCACTAGGCCACCAGGTCTGGCCCTCAAAGAATGTTCTTAAAGTGATTAGCACGTTCCAGAGCTATCTGCTGGTATGCAAAGAAGCAGCAGAGACACAATCTTCCCCCATACATACCATACATTCTACTTGGAAACTAGAATATAAGTATGTAATAAAAACTCTGTAAAGTATTATAACAAGGAAAGACCACAATGCTAAAGAATATCCAGTGGGCATCATAGAACAATGATTAGAATCCGAAAGTATACTGTTTGTATTGGAAAGGTTACTTCATTAATTTCTGGAGAGAAAAGAACTAATAATGAATTTAAAACACAAGGACTGAACCAAAAAAAAGGATGAGTATGAAGTTTTGACAACATATACGGGAAATTTTTGGCTCTTCTACATTTGTTTTTCTTGGAATGAGAGTATACTGAGCCATAAGGAATTATTCCAGGACTGAGAGTAATAAATTGATTCTAAATTGGCAAGAATGTGGGAATACAAGTCAGAATAATTCTGAAACAATTCCCGGCAAGAGGGTTATCAGCTCTCTGCTGCAGAAAGCCTGCTGTACCTCTCCCACTGTGGGACAACTGCTCCCTGGAGAACTCTGGGAGGTGATAATGAGGGCCCCTCCCAGCCAGTTACACATAGCACATTCTACTAGGACATCCTGTTTACAATATTATTTCAGGGCCAAAGGTGTCATACATAAACAAACCAGAAATACGGTCACTCAAATAAGTAATATACATGAATATTTCTGGATTATAAATAGGAATCTTAGGGCTATTTCATGGAAAATCCAAACAGTAATATCAGACTGATTTTTCTGATGAGTCTGAGATTACTCATCAGCAATTCTCCAGCCTTTACAGAGTGATTTAGGGGGAACTCGGGAAATACCCACGAAGTTTAGGTGAATTATTATAGAGCTGAGAGGAAAAAGATATAAAGTCATCACAATCATAGAAGATTTTCATAGTGCTCATAGTCAGAGGAAGTAAATACTAATGATTAAACTAAAATAATTCTCCAGAAAACCCGTGTGGTATAAACACAAATGATTTAGTAGAACTATAACAATGAAGAATCAAAGGGGAGTCAAGATGTCGCTGTATGGCCTCCTTCGAAGAGTCTATATTAGTAATTAATGACAGTGTAAATGAAGAGACTAGGCATAATATTGTCTGCACTGCTGTATATTGGCTATTTCACTTCTTTCTTACACATAAATTTGTACAAATACACGTAATAAAGGAAATTAATCTCATATCAATTGTATCATTCCAAAGGAACTGAGGGATTACATCTGTTATACACAGTCACTGAGGAAAACAGAATGGAGGTTCCTCAAAAAATTAAAAATACAATTACCATAAGGTCCATCAGTTCCACTTCTGGGTATTTATCAAATGCAATTGACATTAGGATCTCACTGAGATATATACACAGCCATCTGCATAGCAGCACTATTCACAAGAGTCAAAATGCAGAAGCAACCCAAGTGTCCATCAATAGATGAATTAATAAACAAAATGTGGAATTTACACACAATGGAATATTACTCAGCCTTAAAATTGAAGGAAATTCTAACACACACTACAACATGAGTGAACCTTAATGGCATTATTCTAAGTGATACGGGACATTCACAAAATGACAGATACCATATGATTCACTTATATAAATTATCTAGACTAGTCAGATTCATAGAAGCAGAAAGTAGAATGACAGTTGCCACGGAATTATTGTATAATGTGTACAGTTTCAATTTGAAAGGTGAAAAGTTCTGAAGATTGGTTGTACAACAATGAGAAGGTACATACTACTGAACTATACACATAGGAATTGTAAAGATGGTAAATTTTATGTGACATATGTTTTACCACAATTAAAAATAATCAGGGACTGCACTAGTAATTCCTGATAGTAGATGATTTTCTCTCCATATTTGTTTGCAGCAATCCTTTCACTACTGTTTGCTATGGTGATGTTCTTTTGTGATGGAATAAGTTATTTCTTCACAGGAAGTGGAAGAGTTTGCCCAGAGCTCTGGAGACAATGGTATTGTGGTACTTAGTCTGGGGTCAATAATCAGCAACATGACAGAAGAAAGAGCCAATGTGATTGCATCAGCCCTTGCCCAGATTCCACAAAAGGTTAGATGAAGTACCTTATACTGGACAGCTATTTATTTTATCTGTCATATTTTGAAAAGGGTGTGATTACAGAAATTTCCTACAGGAAAGGTAAACTACACAGCATTATGATAGATCCAATTTATCTCAAAAATGAGTGTAAAAGCAAAAGTATACATGGCAGGTGTGAACAGTGCAGAGGGTGTTTTTATTGACAATAATTTTGGCATTAACATTTGGATCAGATTAAATATATTTAACAGATGCAGCATGAAGTTTGGGTATTATAATGATATTGTGGGCAGGTACACATATCATCAAATTCTGCTCTGTCATTTGCTCCTTTTCCTTAAAGGATTCCTGAGGGCACTGTACATGCTAAAGATGTTCTCAGACAGGAGTCAGGGGCTGGCTCCATGGTGTAATGGTTAAGTTCAGAGTGACCAGCCTCAGTAGCCTGGGTCTACAGATTTAGATCCCGGGCATAGGCATACACCACTCATCAGCCATGCTGTGGTGGTGACCCACATACAAAATAGATGAAGATTGGCACAGATGTTAGCTCAGAGTTAATCTTCCTCAGCAAAAAAAGAAAGAAAGAAAGAAAAAAAGGAGGTACATTTTAACAGTAACATTAAACAAGAAATGATAACAGTCTGAAAGGTATCCTTAAATGTAGGCTTGCCAGGTAATCCAGGCCTCATTTACTTCCCTTCAATTTCAGAAAAGACCTATTCAATGTGCTGTTCAGGGAGATATACAAAGAAAGGATGGCCGAGGCTCACCAAGCTGCATCCAGGTTCCTATCTAGCCACAATCATTTACAGAGAGAGAAAAAACAACTGGAAAACAAGAGAAAAACCTGTCCTCATGCATCAGGTCCCTGCTAAAATTGGAACAGGGAAAGAAAAGAAATTGTGGAGGTGGGTCAGCCCTTAAGGTGGTCCTGTGTTTTACAAAATATGGATCTGCAAGGACTCTGCTTCTAACCCATTTGAATAATAACTCCTCTCAGCTGAAGAAGGAGAAGGGAATCTAAAAAGGAGTCAATTAGAAGCCAGGCTAGCATAAGAAAGTTTCAAATGTTTACTTCTCCGTAAAATATGGCAGTAAATTATTTCTAATATATAGAATATACCTGGAGTCTCTGTATATTTGTGAACTACTTTTTAGTTTCCTAACTGATACAGCTTTCTGCTTATCATCTATGCTAATTTGATGAGAACTGAAGTTGCTTTAAGACTCACATAGCAAATAGATGTTAACCACTAGTAATTTAAAATCCGGCTTGTGAGGGGTGCTGAGGAATTCCAAAATCTGTAAGTAATTTTGGTACTGGGCTTGGAAATGGCTTGGCTATAAGAAACCATATTTGTCAATACTCTCATGGTTGGAGTGCTTCCTGAAAGTGTTAACAGTCAATTGAGCAAAATTTAGCACCATCGTGATATTCAATTTTTTTCAACAGCTATACTGTTATATATGAAGTACTAAAAGGCTCTTCTTTTCAACATTTAAAGACTTTTCAAACCTAGCAATAGTGATAATACTCTGGATTCATGTAAAAAATTACTACTTGAAATTTTTCTTGGAAGTAGTGGGATTAACAATTAGTAAACTTTAACGTACTTAGCAAGTATAAATTATTTGTTATTAAAAATAAATAGTTAATAATCAGAATTATTTTTCTCACAAATAGCTGAATGCACACGTTTCCCATTAGGTAAATCAAAATGTGAAACTCTAATGATATAACTTATAGGACAAGTGAATATAAGTAAATCGCTTCTCCCAACACTCAAAAAGTAATAAGACAGCTAATATTAAATTTGGCAGCTGAGAGCTAATATAATAGTTAAATTAGTAGATCATTCATAATTTGCCCTTTTTTTGTACTAGAATTAAAAGAACCGCCTAAAAAAAATTTATGTGCTTGAATTCGTCATTAAAAATCTGATTTGTCTAGTCCAAGTGTGAAACATCATGATGCAATCACATTTGATTGAATATAAAATAAGTACATGAGACATGAGAATTCCTATTGTATCCGTGATTTATTGGTTCTCATTACTTAGCATCTCTTCCCTCATTTCTTCATCTGTCATGATGAATAGATTTAACTAGAGGCCTCCTAATCTATTTAGATTCTAACGTGCTGTACTTTGAAGTTTGACTCATGGAATAAGGCATTTTCTTTATTCTAACAGGTTATATGGAGATTTGTTGGCAAGAAACCAGATACCTTAGGGGCAAATACTCGGCTCTATGAGTGGATCCCCCAGAGTGACCTTCTCGGTAAGATTCTGGAAAGCAAAAACTGTAATGAGAGTAACTCCAATCAGATAACAATAGTTCAGCAAGAGACGAGTTTATTAAACATTTATTATTGGAAAGCTCAAAATTAAAAATTAACTGTCTCATATTTATTTCCCAGTCGTAGGTGGAAAGGATAACTGTAACCTTTCCTTCCTCTGATTCCTGCACCACCACCATCAACTTCCTGCTGCCTTGACACGCTACTTATCAGACTCACTGACTTCATTATTTCATTAAGGGAATACATTCTAACATATCCACTCCCCCCCTTTTTTTCCAACCCATTCTTTTTTTATCCAGCATGTTCTGTTTCAATTTTGTCCACCTGGCCATCATGTATTCACTTTTCATGTCTTAAGGCATACACTAATCTGTAGCCTTCAATTATCTCTACAGCAACTTTAGATTCAGCTTCCTCTGAGCTCTGAAAGACATTTTAATATAGTTTCATGTATGTAATAATGTGTTATCTAGAATAAAGTGCCTCTTTCAATGTCTTATATTGCCCTACTCTCATTATATTCTAAGACTTATACATAACGGTTTGCTGAAATTCACCCTATCCTAGGTCATCCAAAAACCAAAGCCTTTATAACTCATGGTGGAGCCAATGGCATCTATGAGGCGATCTACCATGGGATCCCTATGGTGGGCATTCCTTTATTTGCGGATCAACCTGATAATGTTGTTCACATGAAGACCAAGGGAGCAGCTGTTAGACTGGACTTCACTACAATGTCAAGTACAGATTTGCTCAATGCATTGAAGACAGTCATTAATGACCCATCGTAAGTATCACTATTTTTTAATAAGTACTATTTACAGATAGATCTTTTTGCCAATGATGAGTATGAGTTTCACCCCTTTTTAAGAGGCTAATTATAAAATTATTAATGATTTAATCAATCTTAAAGCTACTTTTATTTTCACCCAGACATTTATTTCAAAGTTGTGTCTTAACCCCATAGATTTAATAGGTAACCAACTGGGACAACAATTTTCTCCTCAAACAGTCTAACGTTGCATAGGTAATTGTAAGAAGGACACACTGCTTAAAATATGATATCCAAGAAGATAAGAATGATGAACAAGCAATATCCTAAATTGCTTCAATTCAGTAGTTAACATTTCTGAAATTATAAATCTATTTATATCAAAAATGGATTTTATTATTATTATTTTAGCAGATTTTATAATAAGATACAATTACATACTTAAATTCACCATTAAAACTATAAAATTCAAATATATGTAGTGTGTTTACAGAGTTATGAAACCATCATAATGATATCCATTTAGGACATTTTCATCACCACTAAAGGAAATGTGACATGCATTAGAAGTCACTTCTTATTCCCCCCTGCCCAAGCAACCATTAATCAACTTTCTGTCTCTATAGATTAGACCTTCTGGACATTCCATTTACATGGAATCATATACTATATGGTCTTTTGCAACTGGCTTCTTTCACATAGGATAATGTTTTTGACTTTCTCCCGTGTAATAGCTTTGTACTGCTGACTAATATTCTATGATAAGGACATAGCACATTTTATTTGCCAACTCATCAGTTCATGGCTATTTTCGTTGTTTCTCATTTGGCTATCAGGAATATTGCTATATGTGCTTTTGTGTAAACATATATAAAGTTATCAGTACTTACAGTAAATCTAAACAGACTAAATCATTTAAAGACAAAGATTGTGAGAATGGACTTTAAAAACTGACTTCATATCATATTTACAAGACATGCTAAAATAGAAGAGTACAAGAAAATTGTAAGCACAAAGGTAATAAAAGATATTTTTCAACAATAACTATGGAAGGATGTAAAGCTATACTAATATCAGAAACAGTAGAACAGAAACGCTGCTAAAATAAAAATAAACACTTCATAATGTTAAATAGGTTAATCCTTCAAAACAGTACAAATGATTAATTAGAAACACCTACTAATAAATCCTCCAAATAAACAAAGTAAAAGTAGACAAAAAGATAAAACAGATCGGGAGAGTATCAAGATGGTGGCATAGGCAGACTCTGAACTCAACTCCCTCCCACAAACACAAACAAGTTATAACTATTTTGGAACAATTACCCACAAGCGAGAACTGAAAACTGGGTAAAAATAATGGCTGCAACCAAGGAAAGTACTGATTAAGGCAGAAGAAGCAGAAATTCCTGTCTGGAGAGAAAAAACACCTTTGCAAGTCATGGAGTTTCACAGCAAGCTGGCCTGGAACAATCATACATTATGCACCCTTCCTTGGAGGAACAGAGGACCTGAGTAGGGGAGTGTTGCCACTATAAGCATCCTTCAGACTCAGCACAACTGAGACAAGTCTCATAATATCTGGTTTTGCTGGCTATTAACTTCAAGGAAGAACAGCCCTAGGAAAGCTATCATACATAAGCAGAAAAAAAGCCAAGTCTTAAAGGGCCCATGCACAAATTCACCCACTGGGGAAAGCAACATAAATCACAAGAAAAAAAGGTGAACAATCCTTTGGTGAAAAGACACTCAGCTTATAGGCTCTGGGTGCATCTCAGTGAGATGTGAGTACTCTCAAGGAAGTGAGAAATTGGTAGCAGCCATTATTGTGTCTTAGTACAGGTGTGCTGACACAGATGCTGGCAGACGCCATTGGAGTTCTTCCTCTGGCCTGTTAGCCCAGGGTCTGCCCCACCACTTAGTGGGCAAGTTTAATCCATCTCAGACAGGGCTGGCAGCCCTCCCTAGGGAGTGGCCCCACCCAAAGCAAGCCTTTGGGCAACTTTTCCACCTGCATTGACTGGGTGCCTGGATCCTCTGCAGACCGGTGAGTGGGTCTGCCTCTGTGGTACAGGGCATGTGGGAAGAGCCAGTGTAGGGTGATGGTGAAGTGTGTGGAGACCTCTACCCTGGTGCTACTGCGTCAGTTCCAGGGATTCGAGAAGTTTCCAAGGGCCAGGTCTGTGATGAAAGTGGGTGCAGACCTGTGGGCTGTGGGACTTATTGGCAGCAGAAGAGCTGTGCTTGTGAAAAAGCCAGATAGATGATCTGCCTCACCTTTCACTGCCTGAAACAACTGGGCACACCCATGCCTGTGGGCAGCCCCACTAAGCTGCAATCCCAAGAGAACTGACGATAGCCTTGCAGGTGGGAGGCCTAGAGCAATTGTAAGACCCCGAGCCTCACAACCAGACATGCTGAGGGCCTAGTCACTTAACAGAAAAATTGCAACAGGAATATGCCATTAGACTTTCAGCAAACTGTGCTGAGGCTCCCAAAACATGATAAACTTACTGAAGGGTCTATAGCAGCCAGATGCAGCTTAGCACTCCAACCAGATGGTCACAGGTACAATCTAGACTCCCTGGGCATGTGCAGCAAGAACAACACTGCCACAACAGATGGACACATGTAGCCCACACAGAGGTCACTCCTGGAACATTTGGAACTGGTGATGAGAGGCAAGCACACTGCTGGAGGTTCAAAGGTATCTCTGGCATGGGGTCATCTCCAAGATCTGGGGACGTAAGTGACCCACCTAATACATAGCTAAAAGCACAGAGAAGGAGGCAAAAGAAGGCGGCAAAGGAATAGATTCCAAGCAAGGGAAGAGGACAAAACTCCAGGAAAAGAACCAAATGAAACAGAAATAAACAATCTGCCTGACAAAGAGTTCAAACAAAATGTCATAAAGATGCTCACTGATCTTGGGAGAAGAATGAATGCATATAGTGAGATCAACAGCAAAGGACTGGAAAATGTAAAATAGAACCAATCAGAAATGAAGACTACAATACTAGAAATGAAAAATTCACTAGAGGATCTCAATAGCACAGTAGATGATACAGAAGAATGGATCAGCGAGCTGGATGAAAGACTAGAGAAAATCAACCAAGCTGAAGAGATAAAAGATAAAAGAACTAAAAACAGTTAGAACAGCCTAAGGGAACTCTGGGACAACATCAAGTGCAGTAACATTCATATTTTAGGTGTCCCAGAAGGAGAAGAGAGAGACAAAGGGACAGAGAATCTATTTGAAGAAATAATAGCTGAAAACTTAACTAACCTAAGGAAGGAATCAGACATCCAAGTAAAGGAAGAACAGGGAGAACCAAATAAGAAAAACAAAAAGAGGCCCACACAAACACACATTATAATTAAAATGTCAAGAATTATATATAGAGAGGGAATTGTAAAAGTCACAAGAGACAGGCAACAAGTGACATACAAAGGAAACCCCTTAACGCTGTCAGCTGACTTCTCAGCAGAAATCTTAGAGGCTAGAAGGGAGTGACATGATGTATTTAAAGTCCTGAAAAGAGAAACCTACAGTCAAGAATACCCTACCTGGCCAGGTTATCATTCAGAATGGAAGGAGAGAGAAAGGTTTTCACAGAGGAGTAAATATTAAAGGAGATTATCACCAAGAAATAAGTCTTACAAGAAAGGATAAAGGGACTTATTTAAGTGGGAAAGAGAAAGTCACAAATATAAATGAGAAAATTAAAAGAAAAAAGGCAATAAAATCACTGATAAAGGGAAATATACAGTAAAGGTAGCAGATCAACTCCCTAAGAAGATAATATGAAAGTCAAAAGATTAAGGGTCTAAAATTACCTATTTCAATGAGAAGAGGGCAATGGACACACATATGTAAAATAAGAGGTTAGATACTATATCCAAAACATAAAATGTGGGAGGAGATAAGTAAGGGAGTAGAGCTTTTAGAAAGAGGTCAAACTGAAGAGACCATCAACTTAATATAGATTGCTATATACGTAGATTATTATAAATGAACTTCATGGTAATCACAAAGCAGAAATCCATAATGAATACACAAATAATTAAGAGAAAGTAACTCAACCATAATACTAAAGAAAGCCATGAAACCGCAAGGGAAGAGTCAAGAGAAGAAGAGAGGAACAAAGAAGATCTACTAAAACACTCAGAAGAAAAGTAACAAAATGGCAATAAGTACATACCTATCCATAGATACTTTAAATGTCAATGGAATAAATACTGCAATCAAAAAGCATAGAGTGGCCAAGTGGATAAAAAAACAAGACTCATATGTATGCTGCATACAAGAGACATACTTCAAACCTAAAGATACTCATAAACTTCAAGTGAAGGGATGGAAAAAGATACTCCAGAAAAAGACAATGAAAAGAAAGCTGGGGTAGCAATACTTACATCAGACAAACTAGACTTTAAAACAAAAACTGTAATGAGACAAAGAAGGGCACCACATAATGATAAAGAGAACAATCTAAGAAGAGCATATAACACTTGTAAATATCTATACATCCAACCCAGGAGCACCTAAATATATAAAGCAATTGTTAACAGACATAAAAGGAGAAATAGCAACACAATAATCTTAGGGGACTTTATCACTCCAGTGACACAAATGGATAGGTCACCCAAACAGAAAATCAATAAAGAAATATTGGCCTTAAATGACAGATTAGACCAGATAGACTGAGTAGATATATATAGGACATTAAATCCAAAAGCCACAGAATACATATTCCTTCCAAATGCACATGAACATTCTAGAGGATTGATTACATATTAGGCCACAAAACAGTCTCAATAAATTTACGAAGCTTGAAATAATACCCAACATCTTTTCAGATGACAAAGGTATAAAACCAGAGATCAACTACAGGAAGAAAATCAGAAAAACCACAAATATGTGGAGATTAAACAAGATGTGACTCAACAACGATTGGGTCAATGAAGAAAACAAAGGAGAAATCAAAAAATACCTGGAGGCGAACGAGGATGAAATTACAACATACAAAAATCTATAGGATACAGCAAAGGTGATTCTAAGAGGGAAGTTGATAGCAATACAGGACTACCACAACAAACAAGAAAAATCCGAAATAAACAATCTAACACTAGACCTAAAGGAACTGGAAAAGTAAGAACAAACAAAGACTCAAATCAGTAGAAGGATGGAGATAATAAAGACCAAAGCAGAAATAAATGAAATAAGGACTAAAAAATAATCGAAAAAATGAATGAAACTAAGAGCTGTTTGTTTGAAAATATAAAGAAAATTGACAAACCTTTAGCTCGAATTACCAAGAAAAATACAGAGAGGGCTCAAATAAATAAAATCATAAATTAAGAGGAGAAATTACAACAGACACCTCAGACACACAAAAGATTATGAGAGAATATTACAAACAGCTATATGCCAACAAATTGCATAATCCAGAATTAATGGATAATTCTTGGAATCATACAACCTTCCAAAACAGAGCCAAGAAGAAATAGAGAATTTGAATAGATAATCACCAGTAAGCAGATCAAACAGTAACCAAAAACCTCCCAAAAAATAAATGTCCAGGACCAGACGGCCTCCCTGGAGAATTCTACCAGATATTCAAAGAAGACTTAATACCTATCCTTCCCAAACTTTCCAAAAGTTGAAGAGGAGGGGAGGCTTCCTAACTCATTCTATGAAGCCAACGTTATCCTGATACCAAAACCAGACTAGGACAACACAAAAAGGAAAATTACAGGCCCATATCACTGATGAAGCTCGATGCAAACATCTTCAATAAAATGCTATGAAATTGAATCCAAGAATACATTAAGAAGATTATACACCATGGTCAAGTGGTATTTATTCCAGGGTGCAGGGATGCTTCATCATCCACAAATCAATCAACATGGTGCACCACATTACATAAGGAGGAATAAAAATCACACAATCATCTCAATAGAGGCAGCGAAAGTATTTATCAAGATGCAGCATCCATTTGTGATAAAACCTCTCAATAAAATGGGTATAGAAGGAAAGTACCTCAAAACAATTAAGGCCACATATGACAAATGCACAACTACTATCATTCCCAATGGAGAAAAGCTGAAAGCTATCCCTCTAAGAACAAGAACCAAACAAGGATGCCCACTTTCACCAATCTTATTTAACATGCTATTGGAAGTCTTAGGCAGAGAAATCAGGCAAGGAAAATAAACAAAATGGATCCAAATCAGAAAGGAAGAACTGAGCTGTCACTATTTTCAGATGACATGATTTTACATATAGAAAGCCCTAAAGAATGCACCTAGCAACTTTTAGAAATAATACATGAATATGGTCGAGTTGTAGGATACAAAAACAGCAAACAAGAATCAGTTGCATTTCTATACACTAGCAAGTAATTAGCAGAAAGAGAAATTCAGAATACAATCCCATTTACAATTGCAACAAATAGAATAAAATATCTAGGAATAATCTTAACCAAAGAGGCGAAAGATTTGTACACTGAAAACTATAAAACATTGTTGAAAGACATTGAGGGACTCACAAAGAAGTGGAAAGATATTCTGTACTCTTGGATTAGAAGAATTATCATAGTTAAAATATCCATATTTCCTAAAGCAATCTACAGATTCAACGCAATGCCTATCAAAGTTCCAACAACATTTTTCACAGAAATCGAACAAAGAATCCTAAGATGTATATGAAAGAACAAAAGACCCAAAATAGCCAAAGGAATCTCGAGAAAAAGGAGCAATGCTAGAGGTATTACACTCCAGATTTTAAAATATACTACAAAGCTATAGTAACCAAAACGGCATGGTACTGGCACAAAATCAGACACACAGATCAATGGAACAGAATTGAGAGCCCAGAGATAAACCCATAGATACATAGACAGCTAATTTTCAACAAGGGAGCCAAGAACATGCAATGGAGAAATGAAAGTCTCCTCAATAAATGGTCCTGGGAAAACTGGACAGCTACATGGAAGAGAATGAACCTAGACCACTATCTTATACCATACACAAAAATTAACTCAAAAAGGATTAAAGACTTGAATGTAACACCTGGAACCACTAAACTTCTGGAAGAAAAGATAAGCAGTATGCTCTCTGACATCAGTCTTAGCAGCATATTTTCAAGTAGCGTATGTGACTGGGCAAGGGGAACAATAGAAAACATAGACAAATGGGACTACATCCAGTTAAAAACCTTTTTTTTTAAATTTATTTTTGGATGTATGTCATAATATATTTTGAATTCTGTGTAGATTACATCATGCTCACCACCCAAAAACTAATTATAGTCCATCCCCTCACATGTGAGCCTAATCACCCGTTTTGCCCTCCCTCTTCCCTGCTTCTGCTATGGAAACCACCAATCCAACCTCCAATGCTTTGTCTGTTTGTTCGTCATTGTTTTTATCTTCTACTTATGAGTGAGATCATATGGCATTTGACTTTCTCCCTCTGACTTATTTCACTCAGCATAATACCCTCAAGGTCCATCCATGTGGTGACAAATGGCCGGATTTTGTCATTTTTTATGGCTGAGTAGTAGTCCATCGTGTATAAATACCACATCTTCTTTATCCATTCGTCCCTTGATGGGCACCTAGGTTGCTTCCATGTCTTGGCTATTGTGTATAATGCTGCAATGAACATAGGAGTGCAAGCATCTTTATGTCTTTGTGTTTTCAAGTTCTTTGGACAAATACCCAGCAGTGGGATAGCTAGATCATATGGTAGATCTATCCTTAATTTTCTGATGATACTCCATACGGCTTCCCATAGTTAAAAACCTTCTGCACAGCAGCAAAGGAAACTATCAACAAAACAATAAGGCAACCTAACAACTGGGAGAAGCTGTTTGCAAACCATATAACTGATAAAGGGTTAATATCCAAAATATATAAAGAACTCACATATCTCAATAACAAAAAAAACTAAGGACCCAATTAAAAAATGGGCAAAAGATCTCAACAGACATTTCCCCAAAGAAGATATACAGATGGCCAACGGACACATGAAAAGGCAGTCAACATCACTAATTACTAGGGAAATGCAAATCAAAACCAGAATAAGACATCATCTCACTTCCATCAGAATGGCTATAATTAGAAAGACAGGAAACAATAAGTGTTGGAGCTGATGTGGAGAGAAGGGAACCCTCATACTCTACTGGTGGGAGTGCAAACTGGTACAGCCACTATGGGAAACAGTATGGAGATTCCTCAAAACATTAAAAATAGATCTACCATATGATCCAGCTATTCTACAGTTGGGTATTTACCCAAAGATGAAAACAAAAATGCATAAAGGTATATGAACCCCTATGTTCATTGCAGCATTATTCACAACAGCCAAGACTTGGAAGCAACCTAAGTACCCATAAAGGGATGAATGGATAAAAAAGATGTCATAGATATACACAATGGAATACTAATCAGCCATAAGAAATGATAAAATCTGGCCATTTGTAACAACATGGATGGACCTTGAGGGCATTATGCTAAGTGAAATATGTCCAGAGGAAAAAGCCAAAAAATGTGTGGTCTCATTCATAAGAAGAAGATAAAATAATGATGAACAACCACACAGAAGCAGAGATAGGATGAGTGGTTACTGGGCGGGGTGGGGGAGAGCGGGCAGAGGGGAAAGGGGCGATTGGGCATGCGTGTGTGGTGATGGATGGTAATTAGTCTTTGGGTGGTGAACAGGATGCAATCTACACAGAAATCAAAATATATAATGATGTACACCTGGAATTTATAAATGTTACAAATCTCTGTTACTGCAATAAATAAAGAGTAAAAAATCAAAACACAAATACACCAAACTATAGACATAATATGGCGTTTCCAAAGACTTTTTTCTATAATGTAGTAAAAGATAACAAAATAAATAAGTACATAAAAGATTTGAAGAATGCAAGTTGAAAAAGTAACCTATTTTATATATGTATAACGATGGAGAAAGCACATTTTTCAACAGCATATAGAATAAATAATGTAATGGACTATCCATGCTGGGGTGAAAGTAAGACTTCGTATTTGAAATTTTTCAAATTATAAAGACGATATTGTCTTGCCAGACAAGAATTAACTTTGAAATCATCAACAGCAATAAAAAAAGAACCAAAAAGATCACTAAATTTTGAATATTAAGCCATACATTTCTAAATAATTCAGAATCAACAAAGAAATCATAATCATTCATGCACCATCTTCTCAGCAATTCTCTTCTAGGAATTATCCAAAAGGAGTGTATAAATATGTAAACCAAAACATATTTAAAACAATACTTACCTCAGCATTAGTAGAACTGGCCAAAATATTAATAATCCACATGTCCATGGATAATCATGAAGACATAATCTGTGGTATTGTCAGACATTAGATACTATACGGTAGTGAAATTCAACAACTGCTACAGAAAGGACAAAAAAAATGAATGTTCCTATCTGATTCTAGTATACGACCCAGAAAAACCAACCTGTGTTATAAAAAATAATGATAGTTAATTTGTAGAAGAGATCAGTGAGTAAAAAGTCCAAGAAAATGGGGAGTTTCTAGTAGCTTGTTGGACCCAATACCAATATGTAGGTGGTAGGTACATTTAGTATTCACTTCAGGATGATTTTCTAGCTGATTGTGAAAGTTTGAGCTCTCCACTTAGGATATGTGCATTTTTCTTCTGAATTTTTTACTTAAATTAAAGGTATGTTTTACAAAATGTATTTAGAAATCTAGAAATTAAATAGAAAAAAAAGAAAAATATAGAAGTAATGCCTAGGGCTGCTATTAGGGTGGCCAGGAGGAGAATGTCTGAGATGTGACACTGAAGCTAACGCCTCCATCAGAAGTAGGAAGCAAGCCCTGGGGTGCTGCAGGGAAGAGTGCTGGAGAAGAGGGACAGAGGGGACACAAATGCAAAGGTGTTGAGGTGGGAACACAGCTCAATGACACAATTCCTCTTTAGAAACTTCAAGAGCATCATCCTAAAATTGCATTCGTCTTCTGACTTATAGCCCTTAGAATGACTCCTATCACTTCCCCTGCTAGAAAAGATTTAATTTTCCCACCTTATCTTGATCTTCTCTTTTTAAAATATTCATCATCAGAATATTGCAATTTAAAATACAAACTGTCAATGAAGACTCAAATAAAAATATACTTCTTCTGCAATGCTATGAGATTGATTTTGAGACTTAGGTATGGCACTTCAAAGACTTTTCATGGGAATGATATGCTTAAGCAAATTAACTTCCTTTCAATGCTGCTGTCTTTGTGTTTCTCCTTCAGATACAAAGAAAATGCTATGAAATTATCAAGGATTCAACACGATCAACCAATGAAGCCTCTAGATCGAGCAGTCTTCTGGATCGAGTTTGTCATGCGCCACAAAGGAGCCAAACACCTGCGGCCAGCCTCCCACGACCTCAACTGGTTCCAGTACCACTCTTTGGATGTGACTGGGTTCCTGCTGGCCTGTGTGGCAACTGCTGTATTTGTCATCTCAAAATGTCTGTTTTGTTGCTGGAAGTTTGCAAAAATGGAAAAGAAGGAAAAAAGGGAGTAGTTGTGTCTCAGGCATAAAGCTGGGATGCCTCACAGATGGGACTCCCCCAGTCAATTTCAGCAAGTAGTTTTGATGTAAAAATCCCTCCCTCTTATGACAAAACAAACTTTCATAACTTAGCTTCTCAGATCAAAATTTGTTTTCAATGCATTTACTACCTGTTTAAGAGTTAGAAATATGTCATGCCACAGCAAAGAAGAAGCAAAAGTTAAATAAAAAACTCTATGGGTATATTGACATTAGTTACTCCAATACAAAAGTTATACCAAAAGAAAATGATTGAGCTTAATTGTGTTTCAAACATTGAATATGGACACAATAGCCTTAAGCAGTGTATTCGCAATATCTCTATTACTGTGAAAATATTCAGAATATTTTAACTTCCTGTTGGTGTAGATTTTGTAGTTTAATTTTTGCAAAAGAAACTAGTAAATAGTTAGAATTGTGTAAAATGATTCACCCTTCCCTTTCCAATTATGAGAGCACTAATGCTGCCTGGCTTTTACTGTGTATCCAGCCTCAGCATCACTCCTTACCTAAAGACATGGTCAGATGGTTGCCTTCATCCAGTTTAATTCCTATCCCAGGGGAGTGTATGTGGATTTAGAAATATAACAGCTGCTACATGCTTCCTAATATACAACTGAGCTATTTAAGAGAGACTTTGGTTTCACTAGCTTATTCTATTTACCTCATAGCTCTTTAAATGATTCATCTGGTTGCTTTCACTCTCATTTTAGCCTTTGCTAATGGATGTAAGTTCCCAATTGTAGCTTAGATTAATATAGAGCCCATACTCTTAAGGAGTTCCTGAATTTTCATTCTCTCCAAATGTATATGTACACACTCACAAATATGTCCAGTTCTTCAAAACAAATCCCTATCAAATGCCAATTGCATTTTCACAGAAATACTACAAAGAATCCTAAAATTTGTATGGAATCACAAATGACTTCACATAGCCAAAGCAATCTTGAGAAGGAAGAACAAAGCTGGAGGTATCATGTTGCCTGATCCAAACAATATTACATAGCTATAGTAATCGAAAAAGTATGGGAGTAGCACAAAAGCAGATACATAGACCAATGGAACAAAATAAAGAGCCCAGAAATAAACTCATTCATATATGGTCATTTAATTTATGAAAGAGGAGGCCAGAATATACAATGAAGAACAGACAGTTGTTTCAATAAATGCTGTTTGGAAAACTGGGCAGCTACATGCAAAAGCATGAAACTGGACCACTATCATACTCCATATACAAAAATAAATTCAAAATGAATTAAAAATTTGAATGTAAGACCTGAAACCATAAAACTCCTAGCAGAAAACTTAGGTAGTACATGCTTTGACATCAGTCTTAGTAATAATTTTTAGTCCTGTTTTCTTAGACCATAGCAATAAAAGAAAAAAATAATTAATGGAACTATATCAAACTAAAAAACTTTTGTACAGTGAAAGAAACCATCAATAAAACCAAAAGGCAACCTACTGAATGGGAGAAGATATTGGCAAATCATATATTTGATATGGAACTAATATTCAAAATATATAAAGAACTTATACAACTTAAGATAAAAAAAAAACAACAAACCCAAGTGAAAAACTGGCAGAGAGACTAAATAGACATTTTTCCAAAGAAGACATACAGACCACCAAAGGTACTTGAAAAGATGCTCAACATCACTAATCATCAGACAGATCGGATCAAAACCACAAGATAATATGACCATACACTGAGACAAATGGCTACTATCAAAAAGATAAAAAGTAACAAGTATCAGTGAGGCTGTGGAAAACAGGGAACCCTCGTACACTGTTGCTGGGAATGTAAATTAGTGCAAGAACTATGGAAAACAGTAGGAAGGTTCCTAAAAATTAAAAATTGAAGTACCATACAATCCAGCAATTCCACTTCTGGATATTCATCTGAAATGAGGAAAACATTAACTTGAAAAGATACACGCACTCCTATGTTCATTGCAGAATTATTTACAATAGCCAAAATATGGAGGCAATCATAGTGTCTATCAATAGATGAATGGATAAAGATGTGAGATATGTATTTATATATATAATGAATATTATTCAGCCATAAAAAAGAATAAAATCTTGCCATTTGCAACAACATGGATGGAAAAGGGTATTATTCTACATGAAATAAATCAGAGAAACACAATTACTATATGACTCACTAATACATGGAATCTAAAACACGCAAAAAAAATGAATGAACAAAACAAAACAGAAATAGGCTCTTAGATACAAAAAACAAACTGGGGGTTTCCAGAGAGCACGGGGGCTGGTGGGCAGGCAAAATAGATGAAGTGGATTAAGAGGTACAAGCTTTCAGTTATAAAATAAGTCATGGGGATGTAACGAGCAGATAGGAAATATAGTCAATAATATTGTATTAACTTTGTATGATTACAGATGACAAATAGACTTCTCATGGTGATCATTGCATAATATACATAAATATCAAATCACTATAATGTACACCTGAAACTAATATGATATTGTATATCAACTATACTTCAATTAAAAGAAAAGAAACTCCAATACTACTAGGTGCAGACAAGATCAACTATTAAATAAACTCAAAAAGAAAGAGAAAATCTGAATAAGACAATAAAAAAAGAATGAATCATTAATCAAAAACTACCTACAAAGAAAAGCTCAGGCCAAGTTGGTTTCACTGATGAATTTGAGCAAGAATTAATATCAATTCTTCAAAAAGATCCTCCAGAAAATGGAAAAGGAGGAAACACTTGCAAACGTATTCAGTGAAGCCCTGATATTGAAAACACGCATAGACATGACAAGAAAAGAACACAGCAGACCAAAATGTCCTATGAATGTAGATACAAATGTCCTAAACAATATGCGAGCAAACCAAAATCAGAAATATACAAAAGGGCTTCTAAACCAAGAAAAACTGAAATTTATCAAAGGATGCAAAGTGCTATAGGAACTGAAAAATCATTAATATAATATACAATTATCAATAAAATGAAGGAGAAAAACCACATGATCATCTCAATAAATGCAGAAAAATCATTTGAAAAAATCCAATAACTTTCATGATGAAAATACTCAGTGAACTAGGAAGAGAGGGAAACTTCCACAAATAGGTAAAAGGTATCTACAAACAACCCACAGCTGACATCATACTTGATGGTGAAACACTAAATGTTTTTTCTCTAAGATAAGGAGCAAGATGAGGAAGTCCACTCTCATCATTTCTATTCAACAACTTATTGGAGGTTCAAACCAAGACATGACAATGACATAAAATAAAGAAATACACCTTGGAAAGGAAGACAAAAAACTACATCTATTGGCAGATGAAATGATTTTATATGAAGAAAATGTTTGAGAATTCACCAGGAAATATACAATATACCATTGCAATAAACAATCCAAAATGAAATTAAGAAAACAATTCCACCACAGTCATAATCCCTTAATAACAGGGACATATTCTGAGAAATGCGTCATTAGGAGATTTTGACATTGTAGGAACATCATAGAGTGCACTTACACAACTTAGAGGGTATTGCCTACCACACACTTAGGCTATATGGTAAAATCTTATGGGATCACTGGTGTATATGGGGTCCCTCGTTGACTGAAACCTCGATATGCAGCTCATGACTGTATAATAGCACCAAAAGAATAAAATACTTAGGAATAAATTTAACAAAAAAAGTGCAAGCTTATACTGTGGAAACTATAAAACATTGCTGGATATGTATTTAAAAAGACCTAAATAAAAGAAAAGACATCTCATATTCTAAGATTAAAACACTTAATGTGTTTTAATGGCAATTCTCTACAAAATGATATGCAAATTCTACACAACCTCTGTCAAAATCCCAGCTGACTTCTTTGCATGAATTGACAAACTAATCTTAAAACTCACATAGATATTCAAGGGACCTAAAATTCATCAAACAATCTTGAAAAGGAACAACGAAGTTGGAGGACTTAATTGATTTCAAAGCCAACTACAAACTACGCTACACAAGAGAACGTGATACAAACATAAGAAAAGCAAATAAATCAATAAAATAGACATTAGAATTCACAAATATACTTACACATTGATGGTCAACTTATTTTTGACAAAGGAATGCACACTCTTCTAAATAAATTCTTCGAGTGGAACTGATTATCCACATGTAAAAGAATCACCTACCTCAAACCATATACAAAAATTCAAAATGGATCAAAAGCCTAAATGTAAAAATAAAACTATAAGACTCCCAAAGAAAAACATAGGTAAACATTGTGATATTGAGATTGGCAATGATTTCTTATATGATGCCAAAAGCACAACCCAATTACAAACGGAGAAACTGGACTTCATCAAACTTAAAACTTTTGTTCCATAAAGGACATCATGAAGAAAGTGAAAAGACAACCTGCATAATTAAAGATATATTTACAAATCATGCATTTCATCAGGGATGTATATCCAAAATATAATTGAAATGCTCTTATAACTGAATAATAAGACAAATAATCCAATTACAAAATTAACAAAGGTTCTGAACAGATATTTCTCCAAGAAAGATATACAAGTGTTGAACAAGCATATGCAAAGGTGTTTAACATTATTAAGATCAGCAAAGAATAACTCAAACCACAATGAGATATGACTTCACTCCCAGTAGTATACCTATAATTAGACAAAGTAAGTGTTGTCAAGGATATGGAGAAATTGGAATCATTACATGTTGCTAATGGAAATGGAAAATGGTGCATTCACTTTGGAAAACAGTATGCCATACCCTCAAAGGTGAAACACAGAGTTACCATATACCCAGCAATTCTACTTCTACCTATCTATGCATGAGGAAGGAAAATATGTTCACTCAAAATCTTCATGTGAATGTTAATGACATTATTCATAATATCCAGAAAATGCAAAAACAGTCTTGATAGACTTATGAATGAATACTCAAAATATGGGATATCCATACTATGGAATATTATTTACCAATAAAAAGGAATGAAGGCTGACATGTTACAGCATGGATGAAACCTTAAAACATTATGCTAAAAGAAAGGAGCCAGTCAAAAAAGGCCACATATTGCATGATTCCATTTACAGGAAATGTTCAGATTAGGCAAATCTAAAGACAGAAACTAGATTAATGGTTGAATGCGGCTTGAGGGCGGCAGAGATTAGAGAGTTCCATCTAAAGAGTAAAGGTTTGTTTATATATGAGGAAAATGCTCTTCAGTTGATCGTTGTAGTGGTTGCATAATTCTGTGAATATACTATGAATAATTGAATTGTATAATTTAAAGTTCAAGAACACTGCACAAAATTGCCTCTCACTGGCCACTCTTCTTGAAAATCTTCCAAATACAGCTTACACATACAAGGGCATCACCTCTTAGTAGATAATAGCACGTTTAAGTTAAAACAGATATTAAACACATGCATACAAACAAAGTCATCTACCTTTTGCTTTTTCCACTTGCTATACAAATGCTCTGACTGTGCATATCATCTATTTACTTTGAGCTGTAGGAGTTATATTTTAACTTCTTGATTGATTGCTCCTTGAATATAAGCCTGAGCAATGGTACAAGGGATCAGCAATTTGAAAGGAAACACTGCATTCCACCAAGATCTCTCTGAAATGGATTTCACTTCTGCTGCTGCTACAGCTGAGTTGTTACTTTCAGCCCTGGGAGTGCCGGAAAGGCGCTGGTGTGGCCCACAGAATACAGCCATTGGATCAATATGAAGAAAATCCTGGATGAACTTGTCCAGAGAGGTCATGAAATGAGTGTTCTGACATCTTCAGCTTCCGTTCTTGTTGATCCCAACAAATCATCTGCTATTAAATTTGAGATTTATCCTGAATCTTTAACAAGAGATGAATTTGAGGGTATTGCCGGAAAAGTAGTCGACAGTTGGACATATCTGACAAAAGAACCGTTTTGGACACAGTTTTCACGACTGCAAGAAGTCTTTTGGGAAATTTCTGATTCTTTGCAAAAGCTCTGTGAAGATGCAGTTTTGAACAAAAAACTTATAAGAAAATTACAAGAATCAAATTTTGATCTCATTCTCACAGATGCCATTGGACCATGTGGTGAGCTGCTTGCTGAGCTGCTGAGAATACCTTTCGTGTACAGTCTCCGCTTCGTTCCAGGCCATAAAGTTGAAAAGTATAGTGGAGGACTTCCATTCCCACCGTCTTATGTACCTGCTGTTATGTCAGAATTAAATGATCAAATGACATTCATGGAGAGGGTAAAAAATATGTTATATGTGCTTTACTTTGAGTTTTGTTTCCAAACATTTAGTGAGAAATAGGATCAGCTTTACAGTGAAGCACTGGGTAAGTCATGTCTTTAGGCGGTGGTTTGAAGTCCTATTTTCCTAGTGCCTTGGAATGCGGGTTTGTATAAACTCAGAGGAATTTGTCTTTTATAAGTGAAATGTTGAAATAAAAATACAAAATCATCTCTCAAACTCACAAATATTATGGAAATGCTTAAATTATTGGGTCAGTTAGAATGCCGTGGTCCATTCCTAGTACAGGACCCGCCAGGAAATCACAAACTAGAAGTTAAAGCACTGAGGAGTTCGTTACGGAATCGCATACCATTCTTTTTATTTGTTTGCTTGTAATAGGCTTTATTTCATAGAAGAGTTTTAGGTCCTCAGCAATATTGAGTAGAGATTTTCCTTATGCCTTACTCCCTCACATGCATTGGCTCCCCTATAATCAACATCCCCCACAAGAGAAGTAGATTTGTTACAGTTGAAACTATATTGACACACCATTGTCATCTAAAGTACATATTTTATGTTAAGGTTCTACCTTGGTGATGTACATTCTTTGAGTTTGGACAAAATTATAACGTCACATGTCTACCATTATAATATCATAAGCATAGTTTCACTGCCTAAATATACTCTGCGCTCTGCTTAATCATCCTACACATCAACTTTACTATAATTTTTTTCATCCTCAATAAAAGTCATTAGAAATTTCACTAAATATCTTGATCAACAAAGATATATAGATTGAGGAGTAACATATTTCTAGAACAACAGTCTATGGAGCCATAAGGTAATTTTTTCCACTCATTTGTTCATTTCAAAAACAAGTTATTTTGCCACATTACCTGAAGGAGTCCTTCAGAAATGAAAGATATTATGTCTCTATCTCAGACACGTGAACCTATAACTAGAGGTTCTAATGATTACACAGTCCTAAGTACTAAGTACTCACAAAACATCTGTTTTAAAGGCCTAGAAGTTTGTTGAAGGTGGACATACAAGTTACTAGTCCATATTTTTTAAAAACGATGCTCTCCATTAAAGATAAAATGAGCCACAATTAAGGGTGAGCACACCTATTTCCACACTTTATGAAAAAAATTTCCAGCCATTTTTTGCAAATACATTTATTTAATATGCAAAGATTATTAAGCTCCTTGTGTGAACCAAATACCAGCGTGGCCATACTTTCTAAGCCTTAGTTTACATGGAAAATCTAGGATTAAGGGAATAGCTTGCTAAATTGTAAAACTGGAGGGAGTGCTTCCGGGAAACAAGTGTCCATGGGTATGGTAGGGAGAATTGATGGAGCAGTTGAAATCATTGTTTACATTTGCATCAATTACTTTTGCAGCTTTACAGAAAAGCAAATGCAAGTTTAATTCTTTAGTGGCTTAGGTTTAATAATTGTTCATGATTGTGAATGCAGTGATGTGATCTTAGAGATGAAAGTCTTATGGTTTGTCATATATATATAAACAACACATATAAAACATGTATATTATATATACACATACACGTAATTGTATTGTGAAACCACAGACACATTTCATCCTCTTTGGCTATGCCATTGTAAGCTCTTTTCAGAAAATTACCTGGTATATTCACATTACAAAACTCTCATTTCCTTACTTTTATTTGCTTTTTTTCCTTCTGGAAGACCTACTTCATTCTCTGAATTAATAAGGAAAGCTGAAATGTGGCTTGTTCAAAACTATTGAGATTTTGAATTTCCTCACGAATTCTTACCACATTTACAATTTATTGGAGGATATCACTGCAAACCTGCCAAACCCCTGCCTAAGGTGACCTATTCCTGTCTGTGTGGTTGGTTTACTTTCCATTTTCATTTGAATTGATTCTGTGTTCTTTATGTAGAATGTTTGATTACAGTGAGAGATACGGGAAGCTGTGTAATGTGACCAATTAGCAACTCATATATTTCAATACCATTACAAGACTCTGAATTTCATTATCATTGTAGAATAAAGTAATATACCTGAAAGATTTGGGGAATAGGGTCAGTTAAATTAAGGCCTCACTATTCGACACATAAGAAAGTAACAGTCACTGATTCAAAGGTTTTCTTGTTTTTGTTTTTTTTCTAGCTGAAGAAGATTTGCTTTGAGTTATCATCTGTTGCCCATTTTCCTTTGTTTGCAAGTCCTTTGCTGCCACAGCATGGACACTGACAGACAAGTGGTGTAGGTCCGCGACCAGGTCAAAGCCTGGGCCACCAATGCAGAGTGCACTGAACTTAACCACTAGGCCACGAGGCATGACACTCAAAGAATATTCTTAAAGTGACTAGAATACTCCAGAGCTATGTGCTGGATATGCAGAGGAGCATTTTAGACACAATTTTCCCACGTACATACCTAACATTTTACTTGGAAACCTAGGAATATAAGCATGTAATAAAACCTGTGTGAAGTATTAAAATAAGGAAAGACCACAGTGCTAAAGAACATCCAGTGGGTATCATAGAACAACAATGATTAGGGGCAGAAAGTATACTTTTATGTTGAAAAGGTTACATCATTAATTTCCAGATAGAAAAGAACTAATAATGAATTTAAAACAGAGGGACCGAACAAAAAAAAGGTTGAGTATGCAGTTTTGACAAAATATCCAGGAAACTTTTGACTCTTCTCCATTTGTTTTTCTTGGGAGGAGAATAGGCTGAGCCATAAGGAATTATTCTAGTACTGAAAGTAATAAACTGATTTTAAATTGGCAAGAATGTGGGAACACATGTCAGAATAATTCAGAAACAATTCCTGGCAAGAGGTTGACCAGTTCTCTGCTGCAGGAAGCCTGCTGTACCTCTCCCACTGTGAGGCATCTGCTCACGGGGGACTCAGGGAGGTGATGATGAGGGCCCCTCACAGCCAGTTACACATAGCACATTCTACTAGGACATCCTTTTGACAATATGATTTCAGGGCAAAAGCTTTCATACATAAACAAATCAGAAATATGGTCACTCAAATAAGTAATATGCATGTATATTTCTGGATTATAAATAGGAATCTTAGGGTGATTTCATGGAAACTCCAAACAGTAATATCAGGCTCATTTTTCTGATGAGTCTGAGATTACTCCTCAGCAATTCTCCACCCTTTAAAGAGTGATTTAGGGGGAGCATGGGAAATACTGACAAAGCTGAGTTAAGGTGAGGTATAAATTATTATAGAGCTGAGAGGAAAAAGATGCAAACTCATCTCAATCACAACAAAATTTTTGTAGTGCACATAGTCAGAGAAAGAAAATACTAATGACTAAACTAAAATACTTCTCCAGTAAACCTGCATGGTATAAACACAACTGATGTAGCAGAACTATAACAATAAAGACTCAAAGGTGAGTCGCCATCCTGCCATGTGGCCTCCTTCCAAGAGTCTATATTAGTAATTAATGACAGTGTAAATGAAGAGACTAGGTATAATATTGTCTAAGAACATATTCTCTGCACTACTGTGTACTGGCTCCATTTAACTTCTTTCTTACACACACAGACACACATTTGTACAGATACACATAATAAAGGAAATTAATCTCACATCAATTGTATCATTCCAAAGGAACTGAGGGATTAGATCTGTTATAAACAGTCATTGAGGAAAACAGAATGGAGGTTCTTCAAAGAATTAAAAATAGAATTACCATAAGGTCCAGCAACTCCACTTTTGGGTATTTATCAAACACAATTGACATTAGGATCCTACTGAGATTTACGCACACTCATCATCATAATAGGACTATTCACAAGAGCCAAAATGGAGAAGCAAACTAAGTGTCCAGCAACAGTTGAATTAATAAACAAAATGTGAAATTTACACACAATGGAATATTACTCAACCTTAGAATTGAAGCAAATTCCAACACAAGCTACAACAGGAGTGAACCTTAATGACATTACTCTAAGTGATATGGGGCATACACAATATGACAAATACCATATGATTCACTTGTATAAATTATCTAGACTAGTCAAATTCATAGAAGCAGAAAGTAGAATGACAGTTGCCAGGGAATTATTGTATAATGGGTGTAGTTTCGATTTGCAAGAGGAAAAGTTCTGAACATTGGTGTACAACAATGAGAAGGTACATACTACTCAACTATACACACAGGAATGGTTAAGATGGTAACTTTTATGTTATGTATATTTTACCACAGTTAAAAACAAACAGGCACTACTCTAGTAATTCCTGATAATAGATGAATTTCTATCCTTAGTTGCTGGCAGCAATCGTTTCAATAATGTAAACTATGCAGTTGTTCTTTTGTGATGGAGTAAATTATTTCTTCATAGAAAATAGAAGAGTTTTCCCAGAGCTCCAGAGAAAATGGTACTGTGGTTTTTACTCTGGGGTCAATGGTCAGTACCACGACAGAAGAAAGAGCCAATGTGATTGCATCAGGCCTTGGCCAGATTCCACAGAAGGTAAGACAAAGTAACTTATAGCAGACAACTATTTAATGCATCTCTTAAATTTTTAAAAGGATTTGATTACAGAAATTTCCTACATGAAAGGTAAACTACATCTTATTACGAAGGATCCAATTTATCTCACAAATGACTTTAACAGCCAAAGTATACATGGCAGGTGCCAACAGTGCAGAAGGTGTTTTTGATTGACAATAATTTTGGCATTAACATTGGGATCAGATTAAATACATATAACAGATGCAGCATGAAGTTTGGGAATTATAATGGTATTGTGGGCAGGTACACATATCATCAAATACTGCTCTGTCATTTGCTCCTTTTCCTTTCCTGAGGGCACTCTACATGCTACAGATGTTCTCAGAAAGGAGTTAAGGGCTGGTCCCATGGTGTAATGGTTAAGTTCAGAGTGATCAGCGCCAGTAGCCTGGGTCTACAAATTCGGATCCCAGGCATGGGCAAACACCACTCATCAGCCATGCTGTGGTGGTGACCCACATACAAAATAGAGGAAGATTGGCACAGATGTCAGCTCAAGACTAATCTTCCTCAATGAAAAAAAATAAAACAGAGGAAGATTGACAACAGATGTTAGCTCAGAGTTAATCTTCCTCAGCAAAAAAAGTAGAAATAAAGAAATAAATAAGGCAAATTTTAACAGTAACATTAAGCAAGAAATGAAAACAGTCAGAAAAGCATCCTGAAGTTTAGGTTTGCCACATAATCCAGGCTTCATTTGCTTCCTCTCAATTTCTGAAAAGGCCTATTCAATGTGCTGTTCAGGGAGCTATACATAGAAAGGATGGCCAAGGCTCACCAAGCTGCATCCAGGTACCCATCCAGCCATGATGATTTACAGAGAGAGAATAAACAACTGGAAAACAAGAAAGAGAAAACACTGAGCTGTGGTTCTGGGCCCTGCTGAAGTTTGAAACAGGAAAACATAAAATAAAGAGTGGAGGTGGGACAGCCCTTAAGGTGACCCTGTGTTTTACAAAATATGGATCTGCAAGGACCTTGCTTCTAATCCATCTGAGTAATAACTCCTCTCAATAGAAGAAGGAGAAGGGAATCTAAAAAGGAGTCAATTCGAAGCAAGGCTAGCATAGGAAAGTTTCAGATGTTTTCTTCTCTGTAAAATATAGCAGTAGGTTATTTCTAATATATAGAACATACCTGGAGTCTCTGTGTATTTGTGAACTACTTTTTAGTTTCCTAACTGATACAGCTTTCTGCTTATCATCTATGATAATTTGATGACAACTGAAGTTGCTTTAAGACTCATATAGCAAACACATGTTAACCACTGGTAATTTAGAATCCAGCTTATGAGGATCATTTGGGAATTCCAAAATCTGTAACTAATTTTGGTACTGGACTTGGAAATGGCCTGGCTATAAGAAACCATATTGATCAATGCTGTCAAGGTTGGAGTGCATCCTTAAAATGTTAACAGTCAGTTGAATAAGGTTTAGAATCATTGTGATACTCAATTTTTTTCGACAGCTATACTGTTATTTCCAAAGTACTAAGATACTCTTCTTTTCAACATTTAAAGAATTTTCAAACCTGGCAATAGTGATAATACTCAGGATTCACACAAGAAATTATTACTTAAATTTTTCTTGGAAGTACTTGGATAAATAATTAGAAACTTAAAAGAAACTAAACGTACTTACCAAGAAGAAATTATTTATTATTAAAAATGGTTAATAAAGAGAATGATTTTGTTCTCACAAATAGCTGATGCACACATTTCCATTTTTGCAAATCAAAAGATGTAAAACTGTAATGATATAAATTATACAAGTGGATATAAGTAAGCCATTTCTCCCAACGCTCAAAAAAGAAATAAGGAGGCCAATATTAAATTCGGAAGCTGAGAGCTAGTATAATAAATAGTTAAAATAAATTAGCAGATAATTAGTAATTGGCCATTTTTTGGCACTAGAATTAAAACGACTGCCTAAAAAAATTTTATGTGCTTGAATTGGTCATTGAAAATTTCATTTCTCTAGTGCAAGTGTGAAACGTCATGATTGTAAGCAAAGTGGATTGAATATAAAATAAATGTATGAAAGACGAGAATTCCTATTGTATCCGTGTTTTATTGGTTCTCATTAGTTAGCACCTTTTCTCCTCATTTCCTTATCTGTCATAATAAATAGGTTTAACTAGAGGGCTCTTAATTATTTAGATTCTAACGTGCTATACTTTGAAGTTCAATTCATGGAATCAGGCATTTTCTTTATTTTAACAGGTTATATGGAGATTTGTTGGCAAGAAACCAGATACCTTAGGGGCAAATACTTAGCTCTATAAGTGGATCCCCCAGAATGACCTTCTCGGTAAGATTCTGGAAAATGAACACTATAATGAGAGTAACTCCAACTAGATGATAATAGTTCAGCAGGAGACAAATTTATTGAACATTTATTATTTGAAAGCTCAAAATTAAAATCTAACTTTCTTATATTTATTTCCCAGTCGGAGGGAGAAAGGACAACTGTAACCTTTCCTTCCTCTGATTCCTGCACCACCACCCTCAACCTCCTGCTGCCTTTACATGATACTTATCAGACTCAGTGATTTCACTATTTCGTTAAGAGAATATATTCTAACATTTCCCCTTCCCCCTTTTTTTCCAACACATTCTTCTTTTATCCAACATGTTCTCTTTCAATTTTGTCCACCTGGCCATCATGTATTCACTTTTCATGTCTGAAGGCATACACTGATCTTCTCTGTGGCCTTCAATTATCTCCACAGCAAATTTACATTCTTCTTCCTCTGATCTCTGAAAGACATTTTAATATAGTTTCATGTATGTAATAATGTGTTATCTAGAAGACAAGGCCTCTTTCAGTGTCTCATATTGCCCTACTCTCATTTTATTCTAATACTTAATGGTTTGCTGAAATTCACCCTATCCTAGTCATCTAAAAACCACAGCCTTTATAACTCATGGTGGAGCCAATGGCATCTATGAGGTGATATACCATGGGATCCCTATGGTGGGCATTCCTTTGATTGCGGATCAACCTGATAATGTTGTTCACATGAAGACCAAGGGAGCAGCTGTTAGACTGGACTTCAGTACAAGGTCAAGTACAGATTTGCTCAATGCATTGAAGACAGTCATTAATGACCCATCGGAAGTATCACAACTTTTTAAATAAGTAGTATTTACAGATAGATCCTTTAACCAATGATGAGTATGAATTTCATCCCATTTTTAAGGGGCCAATTATGAAATTATTAACATTTTTAATGTTAATATTCTTAGTTATTTTTATTTTCACCCAGACATTTATTTCAAAGTTGTATCTTAACCCCATAGATTTAATAGATAACCAACTTGGGCAACAATTATCTCCTCAAATAATGTAATGTTACATAGGTAATTGTAAGAGGGACACAATTTTAAAATATGATAGAACCCAAGAA
Organism: Equus asinus; assembly: GCF_041296235.1. Classification (NCBI taxonomy): domain Eukaryota; kingdom Metazoa; phylum Chordata; class Mammalia; order Perissodactyla; family Equidae; genus Equus; species Equus asinus. The sequence goes on from NC_091792.1 coordinate 108,671,236, forward strand.
GGAAAGAATGGTGAACAAGAAATATAAGTTCCTTCAATTCAGTGGCTAACATCTCTGATATTGTAGACCTCTTAATATCAAAAATTGATTTTATTATTATTTTAGCAGATTTTGTAATGAGATATAATTTACATACTTAGAAAATTCACCATTAAAATTATAAAATTCAAATATATGTAGTATGTTTACACAGCTATGAAACCATAACCGTGATATAATTTAGGACATTTTCCTCACCACAAAAAGAAGTGTGACATGCCTAGAAGTCATTTCCCATTCGCAACTGCCCAAGCAACCATTAATCAAACTTCTGTCTCTATATATTAGACCTTCTGGACATTTCATATACATGGACTCATACAGTATATGGTCTTCTGCAACTGTAGTCTTTCACATAGGATAATGTTTTTGACTTGGTTCCCTGTCGTAGCTTTGTAATGCTGAGTAATATTCTATGATAAGGACATAGTACATTTTATTTACCCATTCATCAGTTCATGGCTTCTTTGGTTGTTCCACATTTGGCTATTAAGAATATTGCTATATATATGCTTTTGTCTGAATACATATAAAGATATCAGTACTTACAGTAAATCTAAACAGACTAAATCATTTAAAGACAAAGATTGTGAGAATGGATTTCAAAAACTAATTTTATATTGTATGTACAAGACATCCTTAAATAGAAGAGTATAAAAGTCCTAAGTACAAAGGTAAGAAAAGATCTTTTTCAACAATAACCATAGAAAGATGTAAAACTATACTAATATCAGACACAGTAGAACAGAAACATTGATAAAATAAAAATAAATACTTCATAATGATAAATAGGTTAATCCTTCAAAACAATACAAATTATTAATTTGTAACACCTACTAATAAATCCTCCAAATAGACAAAGTAAAGGTAGACAAAAAGAAAAAACAGATGGGAAGCGTGTCAAGATGGTGGCATAGGCATATGCTGAATGGACCCAGTCCCACAAACACAAACAGGTTATAATGATTTTTGTAATAATTACCCATGAGAGAGAACTGAAAACTGGATAAAGAGAACTGCCACAACAAGGCAAATCCTGATTGAGGCAGAAGAAGCAGAAATTCCTGTCTGGAGAGAAAAGAAAAGCTTCGCAAGCCATGGAGCTTCACTGCAGACTGGCCAGGAACAATCATACAGTATTCACTCCTCCCTGGAGGAATAGGGGACCTGAGTAGGGAATGTTGTTGCTAAAAGCACCCTTCAGACTCAGCACAACTGAGACATGTCTCATAATATCTGGTTTTGCTGGCTATTAACTTCAGTGAAGAATATCCCTAGAAAAGCTATCATAAATAAGTGGACAAAAGCCAGCTCTTAGAGAGTGCAGGCACAAATTCACCCATTTCAGAAAGCAACCTGAAATCACCAGTAAGAAAGGTGCATAGTCCTTTGCTGAAAAGAGGCTCAGCTGATACACTCTGGGTGCATCTTGGTGAGAGGTGAGAACTCTGATGGAACTGAGAAAGTGGTGGCAGCCATTATTATGACTGAGTACAAGTGCGTTGACACAGATAATGGGAGATGACACTGGAGTTCTTCTCTGGCCGGTTAGGCCAGGATCTACCCTCCCCTCTAGAAGGCAAACTTAATCCAGCTCAAACAGGGCAGGCAGCCCTCACTAGGAACTGGCCCCACCCAACAGCAATCCCTCCAGCAACTTTTCCACCTGGTTCGCCTGGGTGCCTGGATCCTCTGCAGACAGGTGAGACAGTCTGCCTCTGTAGGGCAGGGCATGAGGGAGGCGAGAGTGGAGAGTGTAGGGTATTGGTGGAGTGTACGGGGGACTCTGCACTGGGGTTATGGGGTCAATTCCAAGGGGTCAGGAAGTATCACAGGCTAGGCCAGTGATGACAGTGTGTGTGGACTTGTGGGCCATGGGGCTTATCAGCTCAGATGAGCTGTGTTTCTTAAAAAGACAAATAAGGTTCTGCCTAGTCTTCCAAAACATGAAACAATTGGGTGCACCTGTGCCTGGGGCCAGCCCCGTTAATCTGCAAGCCCAAGAGAGCTGACAATAACATTGCAGGCAGGAGGCCTACAGCAATTGTAAGTCCGTGAGACATGCAACCAGCCATGCTGAGAGCCTACTCACTTAACAGAAAAATTGCAAGAGGAATATGCCATTAGACCTTGCAGGCAACTGTGCTCAGGCTCCCCAAACCCAATAAACTGATTGAAGGGTGCATAGCAGCCAAACACAGCTGAGCACTACAACCAGCTCATCATGAGGACAGCCTAGACTCCATGGGCATCTACAGCAAGAGCAACACCACCACAACAGAAGGACACACTTTGCTCACACAGGGGTCACTCTTGGAAAATCTGGAACTGGTGAGGAGAGTGAAGCACACTGCTGGACCTTCAAAGGTGTCTCCTACACAAGGCCACTTCTCCAAGATCAGAAGATGTAGCTGACCCACCAAAAACACAGATATAAGCACAGAGAAAAAGGTAAAGAAGGAGGCAAGGAATACATTCCAAGAAAGGGAACAGGACAAAACTCCAGAGAAGAACCAAATGAAACAGAAATAAATAATCTACCTGACAAAGAGTTCAAACAAAATGTCATGCTCACTGATCTTGGGAGAGAAATGGATGAAAACAGTGAGAATGTCAACAAAGAACTGGAAACTATAAAATAGAACCTATCAGAAATGAAGAATAAAATACTGGAAATGAAAAATTCACTGGAAGGACTCAATAGCAAAGTAGATGATATGGAAGAATGAATCAGTGAGCTGGACAAAAGACTAGAGGAAATCACCCAAGCTGAAGGGATAAAAGAAAAAAGAACTAAAAAGACAGAGAACAGTTTTAGGGAACTCTGGGACAACATCAAGCGCACTAACATTCACATTACAAGCATCCCAGAAGGAGAAAGAAAGACAAAGGGACAGTGAATCTAATTGAAGAAATAATAGCTGAAAACTTACCTAACCTAAGGAAGGAAACAGAAATCCAAGTAAAGGAAGCACAGGGAACACCAAATAAGAAAAATAGAAAGAGGCCCACACAAACACACATTATAATTAAAATGTCAAGAATTATATAGAGAGAGGAAATCCTAAAAATGACAGAAGAAAGGGAACAAGTGACATACAAAAGAAACCCCTTAAGGCTGTCAGCTGACTTTCCAGCAGAAACTTTAGAGGCTATAAGGGAGTGGCATGATGTATTTAAAGTGCTGAAAGGAAAAATCCTACAGCCAAGAATACTCTATCTGGCAAGGTTATCATTCAGAATGGAAGGAGAGATAAAGAGTTTCACAGAGAAGCAAATATTAAAGGAGTTTATCACCAAGAAACCAGTCTTACAAGAAATGATAAATGGACTTATTTAAGTGGGAAAGACAAAATCACAAATAAGAATAAGAATATTATCAGCAATTAGGCAATAAAATCACTGGTAAAGGCAAAAATACAATAAAAGTAGAAGATCAACCACCTATGAAGACAATATGAAGGTCACAAGACAAAAGGGCTAACATTATCTATTTCAGTGAGAAAAGGGGAATGGATACACATACAGAAAATAAGAGGTTAGATACTATATGGAAAACACAAAATGTTGGAGGAGACGAGTAAAGGAGTAGAGCTTTTAGAAAGAGGTCAAACTAAAGAGACCATCAACTCAATATAGATTGCTATAAATGTAGACTATTATGTATGAACTTTATGGTAATCACAAACCAGAAACCCATAATAAATACACAAATAATTAAGATAAAGGAATCCAAACATAATGCTAAAGAAAGCCATGAAATCACAAAGGAAGTGTTAAGAGGGGAAGAGAGGAAAAGAGAAGAACTACAAAAACAACCAGAAAAAAAGTAACAAAATGGCAATAAGTACATACTTATCAATAGATAACTTTAAGTTATCTATTAAGAACAAATACTGCAATCAAAAGGCACAGGATGGCCAAGTGGATAAAAAAGCAAGACTTATATGTATGCTGCATACAAGAGACATACTTCAAACCTAAAGACACACACAAACTGGAAGTCAAGGGATTGAAAAAGATACTCCAACAAGCAAAAGGCAATGAAAAGAATGCTTGGGTAGCAATACTTATCTCTGACAAAATAGACTTTAAAACAAAAACTGTAACAAGAGACAAAGAAGTACTGTACATCATAAAGGGAACAATCCAAGAAGAGGATATAATGCTTGTAAATATCTATGTACCCAACATAGGAGCATCAAAATTTATAAAGCATTTATTAACAAACATAAAAGGATAAATAGACAGCAACACAATGATCTTAGGGGACTTTATCACTCCACTGACACAAATGGATAGGTCACCCAAACAGAAAATCAATAAAGAAATATTGGCCTTAAATGAATTCTTAGACCAGATGGACTTAGTGGATATATAGAGACTATTCCATCCACAAACCACAGAATACACATTCTTTCCAAATGCACATGAACATTCTAGGGGATTGGTCACATATTAGGCCACAAGACAAGTCTCAATAAATTTAAGAAGATTGAAATAATACCTACCATCTTTTGAGACCACAAAGGTATGAAACTAGAAATCAACTACAGGCAGAAAATCAGAAAACCCACAAATATGTGGAGATTAAAGAAAATGTGGCTGAACAATGATTGGATCAATGAAGAACACAAAGGAGAAATCAAAAAATACCTGGAGACAAATGAGAATGAAATTACAACATGCCAAAATCTATGGGATACAGCAAAGGCAGTTCTAAGAGGGAACTTTATACTAATACAGGCCGACCACAACAAACAAGAAGTATCCCAAATAAATAATCTAATGCTACACCTAAGAGAAGTGGAAAAAGAAGAATAAACAAAGCAAAAATCAGTAGAAGGATAGAAATAATAAAAATGAGAGCAGAAATAAATGACATGGAGACTAAAAAAATAAGGGAAAAAATCAATGAAACTAAGAGCTGATTGGTTGAAAAGATAAACAAAGTTGACAAAACTTTAGCTAGACTCACCAGGAAAAATAAAGAAAAGGCTCAAAGAAATAAACTCAGAAATTAAAGAGGAGAAATTACAACAGACACCTCAGAAACACAAAAGATTATAAGAGAATATTACAAAAAGCTATGCATCAAAAAATTAGATAATCAAGAAGTTACAGATAAATTCTTAGAATCATACAGCCTTCCAAAATTGAAGCAAAAAGAAATAGAGAATTTGTATAGACCAATCACCAGTAAGGAGATTGAAACATTAATCAAAAACCTCCCAAAAAATAAATTTGCAGGAACAAATCGCTTCCCAGGTGAATTCTACCAAACATTTAAAGAAGACATAATACCTGTCCTCAAACTCTTCCAAAAGTTGAAGAGGAGGGGAGATTTTGCAACTCAATCTACGAAGCCAATGTTATCCTGATACCAAAACCAGACAAGGACAATACAAAAAGGAAAATTACAGGCCAATATCACTGATGAGCATAGATGCAGAAATCCTCAATAAAATACTATGAAGTTGAATCCAACAAGACATTAAAAAGATCATACACCATGACCAAGTGGGATTTACTCAGGGATGTTTCAACAGCCACAAACAAATCAACATGCTACACCACATTACAAAATGAGGAATAAAAATCACACAATCATCTCAGCAGAGGCAGAGAAAGTATTTAACAACATGCAGCATCCATTTATGACAAAAACTCTCAATAAAATGGGTATAGATGGAAAGTACCTCAACATAATAAAGGCCACATATGACACACCCACAGCTAATATCGCTCTCAATGGAAAAAAAGAGAAAGCAATCCCTCTAAGAACAAGAACCAGACAAGGATGCCCACTGTCACCAACCTTATTTAACTTAGTATTGGAGGTCTTAGCCAGAGGAATCAGGCAAGGGAAAGAAAGGAAAGGAATCCAAATCGGAAAGGGAGAACTGAAACTGTCTTTTCGGATGGCATGACGTTATATATTAAAAAATCCGAAAGAATCCACTAAAAATTTTTTATAAATAATAAATGAATACGATCAAGTTGCAGGATATAAAATCAACATAGAAAAATCAGTTATATTTCTATACACTAACAAGGAAGTAGCAGAAAGAGAAATTAAGAATACAATCCCATTTACAACTGCAACAAATAGAATAAAATATCCACGAATAAACTTAACCAGAGGGGCAAAGATCTGCACACTGAAAACTATGAAAGATTGTTGAAAGAAACTGAAAAAGACACAATGAAATGGAAAGATATTCTGTGTTGTTGCATTAGAAGAATTATCATAGTTAAAATATCCATACTTCCTACAGCAATCTACAGATTCAACGCAATCCCTACCAAAGTTTGAACAACACTTTTCACAGAAATAGAACAAGGAATTCTAAAATTTACATGGAACAACAAATGACCCCACATAGCCAAAGGAATCTTGATAAAAAAGAACAAAGCTGGAGGTATCACACTCCAGATTTCAAAATATGCTACAAAGCTATTTCATCCAAAACAGCATGGTACAGGTACAAAATCAGACACACAGATCAGTGGAACAGAATTGAGAGCTCAGAAATAAACCCACAGATCTATAGACAGCTAATTCGACAGGGAGCCAAGTACATACAATGGAGAAATGAAAGTCTCTTCAATAAATGGTGTTGGGAAAACCAGAAAGTCACATGCAAGAGAATGAAACTGGACCACTATCTGAACCTGTACACAAAAATTAACTCAAAAAGGATTAAAGACTTGAACGCAACACCTAGAACCACTAAACTTCTGGAGGAAAACAGAGGCAGTATGCTGTTTGACATCAGTCTTAGCAACACATTTTCAAGTACCATGCGTGACTAGGCAAGGAAAACAATACAGATAATAGACAAATGGGACTTCATCTAATTAAAAGTCTTCTGCACAGCAAAGGAAAACATCAACAAACCAAAAAGACAACCTAACAACTGGGAGAAGATATTTACAAGCCATATATCTGACAAGGGGTTAATATTCAAAATATATAAAGAACTCACATATCTCAACAACAAAAAAACTAAGAACCCAATTTAAAAATAGGCAAAATAGCTCAACAGACATTTCTCCAAAAAAGATATACAGATAGTCAATAGGCACATGAAAAGACAGTCAACATCACTATTTACTAGGGAAATGCAAATCAAAGCTACAATGACATATCAACTCACTTCCGTCAGTATCACTATAATTAACAAGACAGGAAATAACTGTTGGAGCTGATGTGGAGAGAAGGGAACTCTCATACTCTGTTGGTGGGAGTGCAAACTGGTACGCCACTATGGAAAACAGTATGGTGATTCCTCAAAAAATTAAAAATAGATCTACCATTTGATCCAGCTATTCCACTGTTGGGTGTTTACCCAAAGAACATGAAAATAAGAATACATAAAGATATATGAACCCTTATGTTCATTGCAGCATTATTCACAACAGCCAAGACTTGGAAGCAACCTAGGTCCCCATCAAGGGATGAATGGAGACAGAAGATGTCATAGATATAAACAATGGATTACTACTCAGCCATAAGAAATGATGAAATCTGGCCATTTGTGACAACATGGTTGGAACTTGAGGGCATTATGCTAAGTTAAATAAGTCAGGGGGAGAAAGTTGAATACTGTGTGATCTCATTCATAAGTAGAAGACAAAAACAATGACAAACAAACAGCAGGAAACAGAGATCGGATGGGTGGCTACCAGGAGGGGAGGGGGAAGGGAGGAGGGCGAAAGGAGTAATTAGGCATATGTATGTGGTGATGGATTGTAATTAGTCTGTGGGTGGCGAACATGATGTAATCTACACAGAAATCGAAATATATAATGATGTAAACCTGAAATTTATATAATGTTATAAATCCTGTTACTGCAATAAATAAAGAATTAAAAAAATACACAAATCTATAGTTATAATAGGATGTTTTTAAAGATCTTTTTCTATGATATAGTAAAAGATAACAAAATAAATAAGTACATAAAAGGTTTGAAGAACGTAAGTTGAAAAAGTAACGTATTTGAGATATATACATTATATTTTATATACATATACATACAGATATGTCATGATGGTGAAAACACATTTTTCTAAAGCATATAGAATAATTAATGGAATGGACCATCCATGCTGGGGCAAAACTAAGATTTAGTATTTGAAAATTTTCAAATTTTAAAGAGGATAATGTCTGGCCAGACAAGAATTAAGTTAGAAATCATAAAAAAAAGAATTAAAAAAAACTGCTAAATTTTGAATATTAAGCAATACATTTCTAAATAATTCAGAATCAACAAAAACAAATAATCATTCATGCACCATCTTCTCAGCAATTCCCTTCTAGGAATTACCCAAAAGAAATGAATAAATATATAAACCAAAACACATTTAAAACAATATTTACATCAGCATTAGTAGAAATGGCCAAAATATTATTAATAATCCACATGTCTGTGGATAATTGTGAAGAGATAATCTGTGGTATTGTCAGACATTGGATACTATACAGCAATGGAATTCACCAACGACTGCTATGGAAAGGACAAAAACAAATGAATGTTACTGATTCCAATATATGACCCAGGAAAACCAATCTATGATGTTAAAAATAATGGTAGTAGTTAATTTGTAGAAGAGATTAGTGACTAAAAATTCCAGAAGAATGGGGAGCTTCTAGTAGCTTGTGGTATCCAATACCAATATGTAGGTGGTAGGTACATTTAGTATTCACTTCAGGATGATTTTCCAGCTGATTGTGAAATGTTGAGCTCTTCACTTAGGATATGTGCATTTTTCTTCTGCATTTTTTTACTTAAATTAAAGGTATATTTTACAAAACTTATTTAGAAATCTAGAAATCAAATAGGAAAAAAAAGGAAAAAAGTATAGAAGAAATGCCTAGGGCTGCTATTAGGGTGGCCAGGAAGAGCCTGTGTGAGATGTGACACAGAAACTAATGCCTCCATCAGAAGTAGGAAGCAATCCCTGGGGTGTTGCAGGGATGAGCGCTCGAGGACAGGGACAGAGGGGACATAAAGGGCAAAGGTGCTGACGTGGGGACACAGCTCAGTGACACAATTCTTATTTAGAAACTTCAAGACATCATTCTAAAATTGCATTCATCATCTGATTTATATCCTTAGAATGGTTCCTATCATTTTCTATGCGAGTAAAGATTTAACTTTCCCATCTTATCTTCATCTTTATTTTTTAAAATAGTGGTCTTCATAAAATTCCAATTTAAAAAACAAATAGTAGATGAAGACTCAAATAAAAATTTACTTCTGCAATACTATGACGTTTATTTTGAAACTTATATATGGCACTTGAAAGACTTTTCAAGGGAATAATATGCTTAAGCAAATTACCTTCCTTTCAATGTTGTTATCCTTGTGTTTTTCGTTTAGATAGAAAGAGAATGCTATGAAATTATCAAGAATTCAACATGATCAACCAGCGAAGCCTCTAGATCGAGCAGTCTTCTGGATCGAGTTTGTCAATGGGCCACAAAGAAGCCAAACACCTGCAGCCAGCCTCCAACGACCTCAACTGTTTCCACTACCACTCTCTGGATGTGATTGGGTTCCTGCTGGCCTGTATGGCAACTGCTGTATTTGTCATCACAAAATGTCTCTTTTGTTGCTGGAAGTTTGCAAAAACAGGAAAGAAGGAAAAAAGGGAATAGCTGTATCTGAGGCCTGAAGCTGGTATGCCACACAGATGGGACTCCCCTAGTTAATTTCAGCAAGACGTTGTGATGTAAAAATCCCTTCCTCTTATGACAAAACAAACTTTCATAACTTAGCTTCTCAGATGAAAATTTGTTTTCAAGGGATTTACTGCCTGTTTAAGAGTTAGAAATATGTCATGCCAAAGCAAAGAAGAGGCAAAAGTTAAATAAAAATAAAACTATACAGGCATATTGAGATTTATTACTCTAATACAATTGTTATACCAAAAGAAATTTATTGAGCTTAATTGTGTTTCAGACATCGAATATGGACACAATAGCATTAAGCACTGTAATTGCAATATCAATATTATTATGCAAATACTCACAATATTTTAACTTCATGTTGGTGCAGATTTTGTAATTTTATCTTTTGCAATTAGTTAGAATTGTGTAAAATGATTCACCCTTCCTTTTCCACCACTAATGCTGCTTGGATTTACTGTACATCCAGCCTCAGAATCCCTGCTTGCCTAAAGACATGGCAAGATGTTTGCCTTCATCCTGTTTAACTCCTTTCCCAGTGGAATGCATGTGGATTTAGAAATATAACAGCGGCTACCTGCTTCCTATTATACAACCGAGCTATTTAAGAAAGACTTTGGTTTCACTAGCGTATTCTCTTTACCTCACAGCCCTTTAAAAAGACTCACCGGGTTGCTTTCACTCTCATTTTAGCCTTTGATAATGGATGGAAGGTCTCAATTGCAGTTTTGATTAAAATAGAGCCTGTCCTCTTAAGGAATTCTTGAATTTTCATTCTCTCCAAATGTATATGTACACACACACACACTCACACAGCCACACACACACACACACACACACACATATATATATGCAGGCCCAGTTCTTCAAAACAAGGCACAACACCACTTAGTTACTGCTGATATAGTGAGCAAATCAATGTGTTTGTTGAAGACAATTTAAATAATGATTCTTTTTCTATATAACCATACTAGAGCAGCATGTCTCATTCTTTATCTCTTTCCTCCAAGCCTGTTGTCTCATCACTCTCATTAACTTAACATGGAAATGTTAAATCCTTTGCATGACAGAAAAAGAACACATCATCATTTTCCTAAACCTAGGCACACTATGAGTGATCATAATCAATAACAATGCAAAGAATCTAAAAATTATGGAAATAATAGGTAAAACAAATGACACGGATGCTCAACACCCGCTAAGACTTACACATCCGGGAATCACTTTAGGCTCCAAGTGATCCTGGTGAGAAAAACATATCTATCTTTATTGGTCAAGAAGTCCAACATCAAAATCTCACAACAAACATTCTCCAGCATCAGGCATGAAAATATTTTAAAAACACCTTAAAACTTTGATGCTAGGGGATCTATAGGAAAAGTACATCAGAGGGTTTTCCATACAACTCCTCTCGACAATTGACACAGGTTTATAGAAATAATATGGTGCCATGCTAGATAATATTGTTAAATCACGCATATAGTCTTAATTAATAGTCCTCAACTCTATCCTGAATCACACGTAACAGATAAAGGTTGGCAATCATTGTACAGTGAGACACATCACAAATCACAAACAGAAAGACAAACAATCCAACATGAAAATAGATGGAGCATGTGCACAGGCAACTCACAGGAGTCGAAATGGCTTTCCAGGGCAGAGGAAGAGCTGAGCTCCCTGAAGCAGAGGCTGGCTGCAGCTCTTCTGGTGGAGCAGGAGCCACAGCAGCTGGATGTGGTGTCACCTGCCCAGGAAGGCCGCTCTGTCTGGAGATGAGATTATATGCAGAGTCAGCAGAAAGTCCTGCCTGCGCTGGGTGTGTCTGGACAGTTGTGCCTGCGGACCACGTCCGTACTGGTCGTGGGCAGTGGTGGGCATGGCGGCAGCTGGTGTCGCCGCCCTGGCCTTGTGGACCACGAGCTAGTAGAAAGGAGCAACCTGGCCTGCCAAGTGCTGCATGCGGAGGCACTGACATGGCAGCGCAAGGTGTTTTTGGCAACAGCCTGTCTGTGCCAACTTGATTAGGACCTGGGTTGCTTGTGCTACTCTCAGGCACTAACATCAGCCAGGGCTCTGGACCTGGTCCACCGCTGTCACTTGGTGACTGATGGCTGGGACAGCGTGCCCACTCACTACCTGGCTAATGATGCCTCTGTGCTGGCCAGACAGCCTCTCAGGTTGGCCAGCGTCCTGCGCTCCCAGGGCCAAATCACAGTCTATTCACTTTGACGGCAGACCTGGCCTTCAAGGCCTTCTAGCCAACCTCTCCCAACAGAGATGGTGACCAACTGCTCAGATGGCGAGGTCCTCAGTGTAGTAACTGGAATCCTGCGCTGCCTGCAGAGGCTGGAAGTGTTGAAGATCGCTACAGGTCTGGACCTGTGTTACAGTGGCAGTGGCAGCCTGCTGCCCTTTGATGCCTTCAGAGGACTTTCTGCTGTATTAGGCTGAGAAGCCGCAAGCCTCACTGTCCAGCTTGCAGAGAGCAGAACCACTGTCACTACCTGCAGGACTAGTGGCTCCTGGCCACCAATACGTGCTGCCCAGTGCATTTTCTGAGTCCAGAAGAGGAGTGAGTTTTTCTCACTTATATTAAGCGAGTTCTAAATTCTGGATCACCCAACCTGTTCTTGGTCATCAGGCCTAAGGGAATGTGCACACCAGGCGTCATGTGGACGTGGACATCTGTCATCTCCCTCATGCCCTACACATCCCTTTGAAATATTTGGAACAGAGGGGTGCAGAGAGCCTGAAACTCTTAAGAGAGACAATCCAGAAAGGGAAGCAGGGCACACAGAAGAGGCAGTTAAATGGGGAGATTTAAGTGACTTGCAATCCACACAGTGACTCCCAGAAAGCCTTGAAGATCCTGCAGTCCTTGAAAGCAGCCCAAGAGTTAGTCTCTTTAACACTCCCGGGTGTTGTGGAGGGCCTCATGCTAAAATGGATGGCATGTTTGTTTCTGAATTACTGAGTTGACTGGTATAATCTGACCTGAGAAACGTGTGGATTGTCATATAATGCACAATTTAGAGAATTTTTTGATTGGGCAAGGTGGAAAAAAAGCGGAACAGGCAAATAATCTGCAGTTTAAAACACAAAATCTTGTCATTATCATTTTACCTCACGTGTTCGACATCCGTTCAGTGCTGAAAACACCAGGCAGTTCTCGGAAACGGTATTAACAATACATTCATTTACTTTTTTTTCAGTATTGTACAGAAAAGCCTGGAATTTTACAAGATGTGTGAATACCTTACCTTTTTACAAGGGGCTTTTTTATTGTAATTTTTTGGCTGATGTAGTTATAAATGTTATAATACTATTTGTTAGAATTGTCTTCTGTTTTCAGTCCTTGAAAGGAGCCATGAACATATGAGATGTAACGTTAAGTGTCAGGATTTCGTGTTTTACTAGGCGTAGAATTGCCGGGTACATGATAATAGTTGGTTTAACATGTGAGGACTGTCAGACTGTATTCCAAAGTGGTCGTACCATTTTATGTTCTTAGCAGCAACATATGAGATTTCTAATTTCTTCACTTCTTTGCCACTACTTATCTGTTTCCACTTTTTTGATTTTAGCCATCCTAGTAGTTGCAAAGTGATAACACATTGTGATTTTGAGTTACATTTCAGTGAGGCCTAATGATATTGAGCCCCTTTTCATTTGCTTATTGACAATTTTTATATCTTCCTTGGAGAGATGTGTATTCAGAATCTTTACCCACCTTTCAATTGAGTTGTTTTGTCTTTTTGTTGTTGAGCTGTAAGAGCTGCTTATGCATTCATGACACATTCTCTTATCAGATACATGATTTGCAAATGCATTCTCTAATTCCGTGGGATGATTTTTCAAGTTCTTGATAGTGTCCTTTGATGCACTAAAGCTTTTCATTTTCATGAGGTCTAATTATAACTATTCCTACTTTGGTTGCTTGTGCTTTTGTGTCATAGCCAAGAAACCGTTGTCAAAGGCAAGATCCAGGTTTACTCCTGCTGTCCGCTAACAGTTATATAATTTTGTCTCCTACATTTGGGTTTAGATTCATATCGAGTTAATTTTTGTAACTGAGGTAAGAATCCAACTTCATTTTTTCGCATTGGATATGGATATCCAATATTCCCACAACCATATTTTAAAAAGCAGTGGTTTCCCCAGTGAAGAGTTTTGGCATCCCTGTCAAAAATCAATTGACCATAAGGTGAAGGCATGTTTCTGGATTCTCACATCTGTTTTATTGATATCAACATCCGTCCAAGGCAGTCTTGACTTTTGTAGACTTGTAGTAGGTTTTGCAGTCAGGAAGTATGAGTCCGTGGACTTTGTTCTTTTTTTCAAGATTATTTTTTCTGTTCAGGTCCCATTGGTATTCCATATGAATTTCAGGATCAATTTGTCCACTTTAACAAAAAGGCCATCGGAATTTTGGCAGGGATTGCATTGAATCTGTGGATTGTTTGGAGTTTATTGCCATTTTTACAATGCTAAGTCTTCCAGCCTGTGGATATAGGATGCCTTTCAATTTGTCTTCTTTAATTGCTTTCAGCAATATTTTTAAGTTTTAGGATACAAGAATTGCACGGCCATAGTTAAATTTAATCCTAAATATTTCATTATTTTGGAAGCTATTGTAAATAGAATTATGTTCTTTTTGCATTTTTCATTGTTAGTGTAGAGAAATACATGGACTTTTGTGCATGAATAACTTTATTAGCTTTAATACTTTTCTTTGTGGCTTCTTTAGGATTTTCTATATATTAGATCATATCCTTTGTGAACAGAAATACTTTTACTTCTTGTTTCTAATCTGGATGACTTTTATTTCTTTCTCTTGTCTAATTGCTCTGGCAAGAACTCTCAGTACAATGTAGAGTAGGAGTGATGAAAGCAGACATCTTTGTTTCAATCCTCATCTTAGGGGGAAAGCTTTCAGTCTTTTCTAATTAAGTATGATGTTAGCTATGGGCTCTCATACATACCATTATCATGTTGAATAACTTGCCTCTAATACTACTTTGCTGGCTGTTTTCACAATGACAGGATGTTGGATTTTGTTAAAAGTTTTTCTGCATCTATTGAGATGACCATGTGTTTTTTTTCTCTTCATTCTCTTTATGTGGATTATTACATGGATTTTTTTCTATTGAACCACGCTTGCATCCTGGGATAAATCCCATTTGAAAATGCTGTATAATTTTTTATATGCTGCTAGATTCAGTGGCTGGTATTTTGCTGAGGATTTTTCATTATATTCATTCATCTATCTTACTTAGAGAAAGGTCTATTTCAATCCCTTGCCAATGTTTTAATTGAGTTATTTGTCTTCTCATTATTGGACTGTAAGAATATTTTATGCATTATCAGACATTTGATTTGCACATATATTCGCTGATTCTGGGGGTTGATTTCTCACCCTCTGATTGGTGTGCTTTCAAGCATAAAAAATTTTAATATTGATGAAATAAATCGTTAATGGTTAACTTTTTTAGAATTCCAAAGAAGAATAATGTGGAATTTGTAGTGCCTAGCATGGAGACCATCAATGCAGCGTTTATTACTACTATCAGCGTTATTCCCTTATAAGGACGGTATCCCCTAGGAATACTTTAAATATGTATTATCAAGAAGAAAACAGTAGTACAATTGAATTTAAAAATACTTTTAAATGAGGCAAGAAAAAATAGAAAAAGAAATATAAAGCAGGTTGGACAAATAGGAAAGAAAATACAAGACAAGATAGTAGATGCAAATCTAAAGATGCCACTACTTATAGTAAATCTAAACAGACTAAATCATTTAAACACAAAGATTATCAAACTAGATTTCAAAAACTAACTATGTGTACTGTTTACAAACAGGCTTACTGGAAGTGTATAAGAAGATTGTAAGTATAAAGGAAGGAAGAGATCTATTCCAACAGTAACCATAGAAAGATGCTGTACCTGTACTACTATCAGACACAGCAGACTAGGGGCACTAGTAAAAGTAAAGATAAATACTTTATGATGGCAAATAGGTTACTCTTTCAAAAGAAGTCAAATTATTAATTGGTAGCATCTACAGATAAATCCTCCAAATAAACAAAGTAAAAGTAGACAAAAAGAAAAATGGAAACCAACAAATCTATAGTCATAATAGAACATTTTTAAGTACGTTTCTCATGAACATAGAAGAAGGTGACGAAATAATGAATAGATATGAAGAAGATGTAAAAAAAGTTATGAAGAACATACATGTAAAATGTAACCTATGTTATTTATATGATAATGAGGAAAACACAATTTTAAAAAGCATACAGAATTATCAATGGAATTGGCCATATGTGCTGTGGCATAAACCAAAATGCAGTACTTGAAAATTTTCATATCATATGGAGTATATCGTCTGGACAGACTAAAATTTTATAAATTATCAAAAGAAAGATAACTAAAAATCTTTAAATTTTGGAAATTAAGCAATACCTTTCTAAATAGTTCAGAGTCAACAAATAAATCATAAGCACACATGCAACTTCTCAAATCCACTTCTAGGCATTATGCAACAGGCATGCATAAATATGTAAACTAAAAGACATATACAAGAATGCTTATGACAGCATTAGTAGTAATAGCCAGTAAATTAATAACAATCCAAATGTTCATCAATCAATAAATGAAGAGATAATTTCTGGTGTTGTCATGCAATCAAATATAATACAGCCAGGTAATCAATCAAAAGCTGCTAGAAAAAAGACAAAAACAAATGAGTACATACTATAATTCCAATAGGTAAACAAGACAACTAGACTACAGTATTTAAAGTTAAAATTCAGGAAAAGGAGTAGTGAAAGGGTCCAGGAAACTGCAGTGCTTCTATGTAGCTGTGGAATCCTATATCAATACCTGCGAGTCGAGACATTAGTGTATGCATTTCAAAACAATTTTCTAGCTAATATTGAAATTTTGAGCTGCTCATTTAGGATATTTGCATTTTTATTATATATCTCATACTTAAAAGGAATGTTTTACAAAATGTACTGTATTTAGAAATTCTAAGGAATCAAATAGCACCAAAAAAAAACAAAAAAAAACCCACAAAGAAATGTGGGGGATTCTATAATTGCATGGCCAGGAAAAGCCTCTCTGAGATGTTACCACCTCTACTGTAAGGAGGTGGAAGCAAGCTTTGAGGTGTTGCAGGGAAAAATGGTCCAGGAGAGAGACAGAGGAGACTAGGTTTACAAAGATGAGGAGGTGAGAACAATTTAGGTAACTTCCAGAATGAGCTAGAAGGCCAAGGTACCTACTACAGGATCTGCATGGAATAAAGTGATAGAGAGGTTGCCAGGGATATGAACACATAGGATCCTGTAGGGCAACCACCAGATTTGGAATTTATTCTAAAAGGGAGGAGAAGCCAAACGGAAAGTTTGAGCAGGAAACTGTCGTAATTGGATGTCTATTTCAAAAGTGATTCTGGTTGGAGGAAGAAAAATAAAGACCACAAGGTAGAAGAGAAGAGTAGAAGCACAGGGACTGGTGAGGAAGCAATTCACCCAGGATGATGCAATTCTTCTTTAAATATTTTGTAAGGACCATCCTACAACTGCATTTCCACCATCTCATATATACCTCTTACAATGTCTCATATCATTTCCTCTGCAAGAAAAGATTACATTATGCCAACTTAACTTTACTTTCTAAAATATTTATCATTCATAAAATTCTAATTGAAAAGCCAAACCATCTATGATGACCCAAATAAAAATTTACTATTGCTTCTGCAATTGTACAACATTGATTTTACAACATACGTATGGCACATTTCAAAAGCCTTACATAGGAATGATATGCATAGGTCATATAACTTCATTTCAGTTGTGCTATCTTTGTGTTTCTCCCTTAGATATACATAAAATGCTATGAAATTGTCAAAAACTCACCACAATCAGCCAATGAAACCTGTACATCGAGCTGTCTTCTGGATCGAGTTGGTCATGCACCACAAAGGAGTCAAACACCTGCAACCAGCCTCCCACGACCTCACCTGGTTCCAGTACCACTCTTTAGATGTGATTGGGTTCCTGCTGGCCTGTGTAGCAACTGCTGTATTTGTGACCACAAAATGTTGTCTGTTTTGTTGCTGGAAGTTTGCTAAAACAGGAAAGAAGGAAAAAGGGAGTAGTTATAGCTGAGGCCTGAAGCTACACTGCCTCATAGATAAGAGTTCTCCAGTTTATTCCAGAAAGAAGAACATATGATGTAAGGGTCCCTTCCTCTTAAGACAAAATAACCTTTCACAATTTACCTTCTCAGATCAATGTTTGTATTAAAGGAATTTACTTGCTCTTTAAGAGTTAGAAGTATGTTATTCAAAGAGAAAAAGACTTAGGAAAAAATATATTAGGAATAAAACTATATGAGTATATACTGAAATTTATTATTCCAACTCAAAACTTATGCCAAAAAAAATTATTAAGCTTAATTGTTTCAAACATTGCATACGGACACGAGAATATTAAGTAGTCGATTGACATTATCGATATTATTGTGCAAGTGCTCAGAATATTTTAACTTCATTTTGATGCAGAACTTGGTAGTTTATCTTTTGCTAAAGACAAAAGATAAGGATTTCTTTTTGCTAAAGAAACTATTCCATAGTTAGAATTGTATAAAATGATTCAGCCTTCAATTTCCTTTTGGGAGACCACTAATGCTACTTGGATTTAGTGTGCATCCAGCCTCAGCATGACTCCTTGCCTAAAGACATGGCAAGATGTTTGCCTTCATGCAGTTTAACTCCTTTTCCAGTGAAATGTATGTGGATTTAGAAATAATGAATTTTTGAAATAATGATTCTTATTCTATGTAACCACACTAGATAAGCATGTCTCATTCCTTATTTCTTTTCTCAGAAGCCTGCTGTCTCATCCTTTGGCATGACAAGAAATGAATATAATAACCGTTTCCTTTTAAACCTAGCCACACTATGACACACCACAATCAACAAAAATGCAAAGAATACAAAAATTATGTGCATTTTTGAAAATGTGTAAATCAAACCACAAGGATTCTCAAGGCCTTCTTGGATCCTACACATCAGGGATTCACTTTATGATCAAAGTGGTCCAAGTTGAGAAACATTTGTCTGTACTCCCTCATCAAGGGACCATCATCAAAGTCTCAAAACAAATGTTCCCCAGTCTATGGCATAAATGTATTTTTAAAACAAGTTAAAACTTTGATGCTGAGAGAATTATAGGATAAATTTATCACAGTTTTTCCCATGAGACTCCTCTGCAAAATCGACACATTTTAAAAATAGAAAGTGCCATAATAAATAAATCAATAAAAAATAAAGTGTCACAGTAAATAATATTGTTCAATCATGAATCTTGGCCAAATTTGTTTTTCCTCAAATCTATCCTGCAACACATATAGCAGAAAAAAGATTGCTATCCATTGTATGATGAGAAAGCTTATGTCATAAACAAAACACAAACAATCCAGTATGAAAATATGGAGGATTGAACAGGTGAGTCACAGAAGTAAAATTGACCTATCATGTATAACAAACAGCAAAACCACTGACACTTCAGGAAATATAAATTAAATCAATAAATTATTTTCCCAGAGATGACTTATCAAACACAAGAATCTGAGTAAATTATTTTTCAGGGAGTATAATGGGGAATAACCCTTTCAAATAAAATTTAAACATACCGTTTAACCCTGTGATTCTACATCTAGAAAACTGTCTGCAGAAAAACTTGTGCATCCACATATTATGTGCAGGATGTAGCCTCAAGCACTTAAATAGCTATCCATCAACAAACCTACAGACCTCCTAAGAAAGTTATGTGATATACAGAAATTACAGGTAGATTACAAGCATTATTGATGAATGCTGTCCACATCACATTGCTAAACAAAAAGCTAAACCCAAGTTTAAAAAAATAAGCATTATGCTCTTCTTTGGAAATAAAATTAAATCTACGTAAATCTGTATATACGCAAAGGACATCATTTGGAAAAATACATAATTTCCAATGATGAGAATTTAAATGTTTAAACTGTGATGTCTTCATTGCTAACTTTTCACAATACTGTTTTCAAATATTAATTGTGTGATTTAAAAAATTAATTAATTAAATAAATATATTGATTCAAGATAAATTCCAAGATTCAGCTATTACATTATCTATCCATTTGTGTCATTCAGAATACATTAACTGACCAGAAATCGGGTATACTATCTATTTTATTGAACTGGAGCCCTAATTAAGATGCCTATTTTATGGTTCAAATATCTAGAATAAATATAATACAATGTTTACTAAAAATTTCAATAATTGTAAAAATTTAACACAATTCTTAATGATTTTACTGTTGATATTTAATGAATCTTATAGTAGCTTACGGACCCCTGTTGGCTTACTTCAAAAGGTTATATGTATGGTGATTTAAGGTAAGACTACAGGAGTGGTCAAAGATGACAGCATAGGAAGACCCTGCGCTCACCTCATCCAACAGACACACTAAATCTACACCTTTGTGTATAACAATTCCTGATGAAGAAGAACTGAGATCTGACTGAATAACAGCTACACAGCAAAGAAAAGACATAGGAAAGGATAGGAGAGATGGAGACATAGCATTGAGGGGATCCACACCTCCAATGTGGCAATTGGCAGCAGGGAGCAAAATCACAGGAGAGTTGTACAGGTTTGCCTGCCCTGGAGAATAGCAAAAAATCTGTGGTTGAAAGCATCCAGACTAAATGGGAAGTAAATCCAATTTACCAGCCCCAGAGTATCTGCAAAACAGGCAAGGAGCTGCTGGAACTCTCTCCAGGGTGGGAAGTCTCAACAAGCACCATATTTTACATTCCTCTCCAGCAGATAACACAGGAGAGAGTGGGATCCAGATGTTCTAGCCAGCTTGTTAAGGCTGCTGCAGTGACCCATGAAACCCTGGTCCATACCAGCTTCAGCAAATCCATAAAGGAAGTCTCAGTAAGGCAAGCCCTCAACTCACTAAATCAGTGCCCACTCTGCCTCCAACCATCTCACAAGGTGGGCTTTGGCCAGGCAGACTCTGGGAACCACCCATCCCACATTTGCTTCTGATGCAACTATTCCCCAGCAGTGGCTCCCACATGATGAACACTGGGAATAACCTGACCCCTGCCCACTCTGGCTCCAGCCATCCCCAGCTGCAGCCTTGGTGCATGGTGTCTCTAACAGTTCCAAGCATCCCCCAAAAGCAGCCCAGTATGGCTCACACCAGGAAACACCCAGCCACACACAATCATACAACAGCCATCCTGCCAAGATGGCCCACGTGCAGTACTCTAAGACTCTTCCAGCCTGTGCCCACTCCAGCTCCAGCTGACATGTGAAGGCAGCCCAGACTCAGCATACTTCAAGAATTCCCTGATCTGTGACCCTGCCAGCTCCAGCCTGCCTCCCAAAGTCATCTGGCACATGCAGTCTACAGCAGGGATACTCCAACACAGGGCCACTCCTTCAAGACTAGGAGAGGGAGCTATTTTACCTAATATATAGAAACAATCATAGAAAGGCAAACAACATGAAGAGACAAAGATTTATATTCCAAAACAAGGACAGGATAAATCTCCAGGAAAAAAAACCCTAAAGAAATGGACATCAGTAATTTACGTGATAAAGAGTTCAAAGGAATGGTGATAAAAATGGTCACTAAACTCAGGACAAGAATTGTGGAGCACAGTGAGAACTTCAACAAAGTGTTAGAAAATATAAGAAAGAACCAATCAGAGCTGAAGAATACAATAATTGAAAGGAAAAATACACTACAAGGAATCAATAGCAGATTAGATGACACAGAAGAACAGAAGAGCAATATGCAAAACAAAATAGTGGAAATTGCCCAAGTAGACAGCAAAAAGAAAAGATAATTTTAAAAGATGAGAATAGTTTAAGGGATCTCTGTGTCAACATAAAGCATACTAACATTTGAATTATATGTCTCACAGAAGGAGAAGAGAGAAAGAAAGAGATAGAAAACCTATTTGAAGAATTAACTGCTGGAAACTTCCTGAACCAGAGGAAGGAAATGGACATCCAGGTCTGGAAGCACATAGAGTCCCAATAGGATGAACCCATGGAGATACACAGTAAGACATATCGTAATTAAAATGGCGAAAACTAAAGAAAGAATCTCAAAATCAGCAAGGGAAAAACAAGAAGCTACATACAAGGGAACTCCCATGACAGTATAAGCTCATATTTCAGCTGAAAATTTTCAGGGAAGAAAGATGTGGCAGAATTTATTTAAAGTACTGAAAGAAAACACTTGCAACCAAGAATACTCTATCCAGCCAGGTTATCATTCATAATTGAAGAAGAAATAGTTTCTCAGACAAGTAATAGCAAAAGGAGACCATCACCACTAAACCAGCCTTAGAAGAAATGTTAAAGCATCTTCTTTGAGGAAGTGAATCACTAGGAATAAGAAAATATACCAAAAACAATCTCAGTGTTAAAGGCAAATATTTAGTAAAGGCAATGGATGAGCCACTTAAAAAGCTATTATGTGGGGGCCACTTTGTTTCATAGTGGTTAAGATGAACTTCATGCACTTCACTTAGGCAGGCTGGGGTTCTCAGGGTCAGATCCTGAACACTGATCTATGCATTGCTCATCAAGCCATGCTTTGGAAGTGTCCAACATGCAAGATGAAGGAAGATTGCCACTGATATTAGCACAGGGCAATATTCCTCAATAAAAAGGAAGATTGTCAATGGCTGTTAGCTCCAGGCCAATCTTCCTCACACCCACACATGAAAACTATTATGAACATTAAAGGCGAAAGTAGTAAAATTCACTAAAACTAGAATAAGTAGTTGAGGGATACACAGAATAAAAAGAGGTAAAAGATGATTTCTAATCTTGTTTCATGAGAGATAATAAAAATGTAGTACTTTGAGAAAGCACTTGAAATTAAGGAATTAGCACCCGAAAATGGACCTCTCTGTATAAAGGCTGATATATATGAACCTCATGGTAACCACAAACAAGAAACCTACAATACTTCCAAGAAATATAAATAGAAAGAAAAGCAAACATAAGAATCAAAAATGCATCAAAACACAAGGGAAGAGACAAAGCCAAGAAGAAAGAAACAGAGAAGAATTACAAAGACAATTAGAAAACAATCAACAAAATGGAAATCAGTACATAGCTATCAATAATTACTTTAAATGTAAATGGACTAAATGCTTCAATCCAAAGACATGTGGTGGCAGAATGGGTAAAAAAAACAAGAGCCATCAATATGTTGCCTATAGGAACTC
Organism: Equus asinus; assembly: GCF_041296235.1. NCBI lineage: Eukaryota > Metazoa > Chordata > Mammalia > Perissodactyla > Equidae > Equus > Equus asinus. Next base: position 108,694,287 of record NC_091792.1, read on the forward strand.
ACTTTGGATCTAAAGACACACACACACTGACAGTGAAAAGATTTTCCATGCAAATGGAAATGAAAAGAAAGCTGGAGAAGGAATATTCATATCATAAAAACATCAACTTCAAAACAAAGACCGTAACAAAAGACAAAGAAGGACACTTCATGGTAATTAGGGGTCAATCCAAGAAGAAATATAAAATTTGTAAATATTTATGCACCCACATATGAGTACCTAAATATGTAGAGACTATATTGACAGACATAAAGGGAGAAATGGACGGTAATACAATAATATTAGAAACCCTTAATACCCCACTTATATCAATGGATAGGTAATCCAGACAGAAAATCAATAAGGAAACATTAGCCTTAAAGGAAACATTAGACCAGATGGACATAATAGATAAAAACAGAATATTCCATCCACAAACTGCAGGATACACATTCTTTTCAATTGCACATGGAACATTCTCCAGGATATATCACAGATTAAGCCACAAATAAGTCTCAATAAATTTAATAAGATTGAAATTATACGAAGTATCTTTTCTCACCACAACAATATGAAACTAAAAATCACTTTAAAAAGAAAACTGGAAAAAACACAAACATGTGGAGACTAAATAACACGCCAGTCAACAATTGATGTCTCAATGAAGAAATCAAAGAAGAAATCAAAAAATACCTGAAGAAAAATTTAAATATGACATGTGAAATCTTATGGTATAGACAAAAGTCATACTAAAAGGGTAGTTTATACCAATAGAGGCCAACCTCAAGCAAGAAGAAAAACATCAAGTACACAATCTAACAATATACCTAAAGGAACCAGAAAAAGAAGAACAAACAAAGCGCCAAATTGGTAGAAGTAAAGAAATAATAAAAATCAAAGTGGAAATAAATGAAATAGAGAATAAGAAAAGCAATAGAAAAAAATCAATGAAACAAAGACCTACTTCTTTGAAAAGATAAACAAAATTGACAAACTTTTAGCTAGACTCACCGAAAAAAAAGACAAGTTTCAAACAAATGAAATCAGAAATGAAAGAGGAGAAATTACAACAAAACTAAACCACAGAAATAAAAAGGATTATAATAACTACTAAAAGCTGTGTGCCAAATAATTGGGGACTCAGAAGGAATGGATAAATTCATAGAACTATGCAAACTTCCAAAACTAAATCAAGAATAGATAAAGAATCTGAATAGACTGATCATTTCTAAGGAGATTGAAACACTGATCAAAAACTCCTAAAAAATTAAAGCCTAAAACCAGACAGCTTGACTGATGAATGCTATCAAACAAAGATGACATAATATCTAGCATTCAGAAATATTTCCCAGAAATCAAAGAGGAAAGGAAACCTCCTAACTCATTCTACAAGGCCAGCGTTACCCTGATTCCACAACAAGACAATGACCACATAACAAAAGAAAATTACAAGTCAATATCGCTGATGAACACAGATGCAAATGTCATCAACAAAATGCTCACAAATCAAATACAACAATACATTAAAAAGATCATACATCATGATCAAGTGTGATTTATTCCAGGGGTGTAAGTGTGGTTCAATGTATGGAAATCAGTCAATGTGATACACCACGTGAAAAAAATGAAGGTAAAAATCACATGATCATCTCAAGAGATGCAGAGAAAGCATCTGACAAGCTGTAGCACCCATGTACAATAAAAACTCTGAATAAAATAAGTCTAGAAGGAAAGTACCTCAACATACTAAAGGCCATATATGACAAACTCACAGCTAACATCATACTCAATGGTGAAAAACTGAAAGCCATCCCAGGAAGAACAGGAACCAGAAAATGATGCCCACTTTCACCACTGCTATTTAACATAGTATTGCAAATTATAGCCAGAGCAATCAGGAAAGACAAATACATAAAACAGATCCAAATTTGAAAGGAAGAAGTAAAATTATCATTGTTTTCAGATGATATGATTTTATAAAGAGAAAACCCTGAAGAATCCACCAAAAAATTAGTAGAAATAATAAAAGAATACAGTAAAGTTACAGGGTACAAAATTAACATCCAAGATTCAGCTATGTTTCTATACACTAACAATGAAAAGGCAGAAAGAGACATTAAGAATACAATCCCATTTACAATTGCAAAAAAAAAAAAGAATAAAAAACCTAAAAATAAACTTGACCAGAGAGGTGAAAGACTTGTACACTGAAAACTATAAGACATTGTTGAAAGAAACAGAAGAAGACACAAAGAAATGGAAAAATATTCCATGCTTCTGGATTACCATAGTTTAAATGTCCATGCTTCCTAAAGCAAGCTGCACATTCAATACTATCACTATAGACCCAATGACATTGTTCACAGAAAAATAACAACGAATCAAAATTTATATGGAGCTATAAAAGGCCCCAACTAGCCAAAGCAATCCTGAGAAAAAAGAACAAAGCTGGAGATATCACATTCCCTGACTTCAAACTTGATGCAAAGCGACAGTTGTCAAACAGCGTGGTACTGGCACAGAAACATTTAGCTCAGTAGAACAGAATTGAGAGCCCAGAAATAAACCCATACATCTATGAACAGCTAATTTTACAGAAGGGAAGGGAGCCAAGAACATACAATGGAGAAAGGAAAGTCTCTTCAGTAAATGGTGCAGGGAAAACTGGACAGCCACATGAAAAAGAATGAAAGTAGACCATAATCTTAAACTCTGCACAAAACTTAACTCAAAATGGATTAAAGACTTAAAAGTAAGACCTGAAAGGATACAACTCCTAGAAGAAAACATAAGCAGTATGCTGTTCAATATGGGTCTTAGCAGTATCTTTTTGAATACAGTGTCTCACCAGGCGAGGGAAACAAAAGAAAAAATAAACAAATGGACTAATTCAAACTAAAAACTTCTGCACATCAAAGAAATCCCTCAGCAAATGAAAAGACAATTTAATTGGGAGAAGATACTTGCAAATCATAAATCTTCTAAGGGGTTAATATCCAAATTTGTAAAAATCCCCATACAATTCAACAAAAGAAAATAAACAATCCAGTAAAAACATGAACAGAGGATTTGAATAGACATTTTTCCAAATAAGATATACAGATGGCCAGTAGGTGCCCGAAAACATATTCAACATCACTAATTATTAGGGAAATACAAATCAAAACTTTAATGAGATATCATCTTGTGTCTATCAGAATGGCTACAATTAATAAGACAAGAAATAAGTATTGGAGAGGATGTGGAGAAAAAGCAACCCTCATACATTTCTGGTAGGATTATAAACTGGTGAAGCCCCTATGGAAAACAATATGGAGAGCCCCCAAAAAAATTCAGAATAGTACTACCATATGATCCAGCTATTCCACTTCTGGGGATTTATCCAAAGAACACAAAACACCAAGTTAAAAAGATACTGGCACCCCTATGTTCAGTGCAGTACTGTCCACAGTAGCCAAGATTTGCAAAGAACCTAAGGGCCCTTCAATGGATGAATGGATAAACAAGATGTGGTATATATACACAATGGACTACCACTGAACCATAAAAAAAGATGAAACCTTGCCATTCGCATCAACATGGATGGACCCTGAGGGTAGTAGGTTAAGTGAAATAAGGCAGATAGTGAAAGTCTGATGGCACATGATTTCACTCATAAGTGCAACATAAAAAGAATAACAACAGCAGCAAACAAACACATAGATTCAGAGATTAGATTGGTGGTTACCAGAGGGGAAGGGTGGAGAGGACAGAGAGAAAGTTTAATACAGCACATCTCTATGGTGATAGATGGTAATAAGGCTTTGGGTGGTGAAAATGATATAATCTACAAAGAAGTTGAAATACAATATTGTACATGTACAACTCATATAATATTATGAACCAATGTTACCTCAATTAAAAAAAGAAAGAAATCATATTAATCAATGCTTTCAATGTTTGGAGTGCGTCCTTGAAGTGTTAGTCGTCGGTTGAATAAAATTTAGCATCACCTTGATATTTGACATTTTTCAATAACTTACACTGTTATTTATAAAGTGCCAAGAGGCTCTTCTTTTCTACATTTAAAGAATTTTCCAACCTAGCAATAGTGGTAATACTCTGGATTCATGCAAAAAGTTACCACTTGAAATTTCTCTTGGAATTAGTGATTAAAAATTAGTATTCTAAAACAGGGTAAATGTACCTATCAGGTAGAAATTATTTATGATTATTGATAAATTATTAAATATCAAAATTACATAATTTTCACAGATACATAATTGCATACGTTTCTCTTTTTGTAAATCAAAAGATGAAAAACTCTAATAAAAGCATTTATGGAACAAGTGGATATAGTAAACCTCTTTCCATATCACTCATAAAGAAATAAGCAGATTAATCGTAAATTTAGAAGATCAGGGCTAGTATAATAAATAGCCAAAATAAATGTGCAGACCATTAATAATTTGCTACTATTTTAGGCATTAAGATTGTAATCACTGTCTAAAAAAATTTGTATACTCTTGAAACTGTCATTCATAATCTCATTTGTCTAATCCAAGTGTGAAACATCATGATTGCATTCATACTTGATTGAATACAAAAAGAGTACATGAAAGATGTTTGCCTATTACATCACTGTTTTAGAACTTCTCATTACTTTGTATCTCTTATCCTCATTAACTCATCTGTCACAATGAACAGGTTTAATTAGATGCCTCTTAATCGATTCAGATTCTGAAATGTTATATCTTAGATGTTTGATTCACGGAATAAGGCGTTTTCTTTACTTGAACAGGTTATATGGAGATTTGATGGCAAGAAACCAGATACTTTAGTGCCAAATACTCCACTCTACAAGTGGATCTCCCAGAATGACCTTTCTTGAGAGACTCTAGAAAACAAACGCTGATATGAGGGTAACTCCAACCAGATGATAATAGTTGACCAGGAAACAAATTTATTGAACATTTATTATTGAAAATTTCAAAATTAACAATTAACTCTCATATTTCTTTCACAGGACTAGGAGGAAGGATACCTGTAACCTTCCTTCTTTTGATTCCTGCACTGCCACCAACTTCCTTCTGCCTTGACATATTACTTTCCAACTCAGTGACTCCACTATTTCATTAAGAGAATATATTCTACTAAAGTCCTTCCTCATTTTTTGTCTCACACATTCTTTTTTTTTATGCAGCATGTTCTCTTTCAATTTTGTCCACCTGGCAACCATGTTTTCATTTTTCAAGTCTAAAGTCATACACCAATCTTCTATGTAGCCTTCACTTACCTCTACAGCAGACTTAGGTGTTTCTTCCTTTGAGCTCTGAAAGATATTTTAATGCACATGTATAACAATCTGTTATCTAGAATACAATGCATCTTCAGTGCCTTATATTGCCCTACTATCATTGTATTCTAAGACATATACTTAATAGTTTGCTGAAATCCACCTAACCCTGTGTCATACAAAACCAAAGCCTTTATAACTCATTGTGGAAGCAACAGCATTTATGAGGTGATCGACCATGGGATAACTATGCTGGGCATTCCTTCATTTGTAGATCAACATGATAACATTCATTTTCAGATCAAACAGTTAATATTGCTCATATGAAAATCAAGAGAGCAACTGTTAAATTGGACTTCAACAAAACGTCAAGTACATATTTCCCAATGCTTTGAAGACAGTCATTAAGGACTCTTTGTATCACAATTTTTATTTAATAGATAGAATTTACACACAGCTTCTTTTGTCTATGGTGAGAATAAGTTTCATGCTATTTTAAGTGGCTAATTTCAAATTATTAACATTAAGTAATCCACCTTAAATCTACTTTTATTTTCATCCAGATATTTATTTCAAAGTTGCATTTTAGCCCCATAGATACAGTGGGTAACCAAGTGGTGCAACAACTTTCTACAAAAAAATGGAAAGTTATATAAACAATGGTAAAAAAAAGACACATTTTTAAAACTATGATAGAACACATACAAGGAAAGAATGATAAAGCAAAAGAAATATCATAAAATATATCAATTCAGTACCTAAAATTTCTGAAACTATAAATCTCTTTGTGCTCAAAAATTGATTTCATTATTATCATTTTAAACAAATTTTATAATGAAATATAATTTACATACCATGAAATTCACCTGCTTAAGTACAGAACTGAAATATATGTCTTGTTTTTACAGAGATATGAAATCATCACCATAACATAAATTCAGAACATTTTCATCACCACGAAAAGAAGTCTGAAGTGTCTTAGAAAACACTTCCCATTCCACCCTGCCCACGTAATTATTCATCAACTTTCGGTCTTTATAGATTAGCCCTTCTAGACATTTCATAAACCCAGAATCATATAATAAATGGGCTTCTACAAATGGCTTCTTTTACATAGGATAATGCTTTGAACTTTCTTACCTGTTATAGCTTTCTAATGCTAAATAATATTCTACTGTAAGGACATTTAATTTACTAATTCATCACTTCATGGATATTTTGGTTGCTTCACATTTGTCTATTAAAAATATTGCTATATATGCTTTTGTGTGGGAACATATTTGGCAGCATCAACCTAGAAGGCCAATGTGCCTACAATAGAGTGTGCATGGGACAAAGTGATAGGCAAAGAGGTTGCCAGGAGTATGAACTTGCACAGTCCTATAGGACAAAAAACAAATTGGAATTTATTCTCAATGGGATGAAAAGCCAGATGAAAATTTTGAAGAGGGAAGTGTCATAAACTGATGTGTTTCCAAAAAGCCACACAGTCTACTGAGAGAAAAATAGACAGTAGAGTCACGAAGAGTAGAAGCACAAGGACTGATGAAGAGGCATTTCATCCATGATGACACAATTACTCTTTAAAAACTTCAACAGCACCATCTTTAATACGAATTTCTACCATGTGAGTTACAGTGCTTAGAACAGCTTCTACCATTTCCTCTTCTAAAGAAAATTTAACTTACCCACCCTAACTTCCATCTTTACCTTTTAAAATAGTTGTCAAAGAGAAAACTCAAATATAAAAGCCAAATTTCTATGAGGCCCAAATAAATAAATATATTACATCTTTTTCAATTCTATGTCATTCATTTTAAACCATATGAATGACACTTTTCAAACCCTTCATGGGAATAATATGCTTGGGCAAATTAACAGCCTTTCAATGTTGATGTCATTGGGTTTCTTTTTTAGGTACAAAGTGAATATTATAAAATTACCAAGAATTTATCATGATCAAACAATGAAACCTCTAGATCCAGCAGTCTTTTGGATGGTGTTTGTCATGCACCACAAAGACACCAAACACCTGCAGCCACCTGACCTCACCTGGTTCCAGTACAACTCTGTGGTTGTGATTGGGTTCTTAATGACCTGTGTGGAAAGTGTTATATTTATCATCAAAAATGTTGTCTATCTTCTTTGTGGAAGTTTTCTAAAAGAAGAAAGAAGGAGCACTGAATGAGGTGGATTCAAGATGACAGTGTAGGAAGAGTCTGAATTTACCTCCTCACATAGACACAGCAAATATACAGCTTCATATGGATCAATTCTCCCTGAACGAAACTGAGAGTGAAAGGAACACCTTCTCCACAATGAAGGATGAAGAGGACCACAACAAGATGGGCAGGAGCGGCAAAGAAAGGCTTTCAGCAAATATCCAACCCCTGACAATGCAGCATACAATACAGCCATGCACCACATAACGATTTTTAGTCGACAGACTGCATGTACAATGGTGTTTCCATAAGATTAGTACCATATAACCAGGCATGCAGTAGGCTACACCATATAGGTTTTTTTTAAGTGTACTCTGTGATGTGCCCACAATGATTAAATTGCCTAATGACTCATTTTTCAGAATGTATCCTCATCTTAAGTGACACACAATTATAGGGAGGGATTTTACTAAGATGGGGCACTTCTCCTGGAGGAGCAACAAGTTAGTATCCCACTGCAGGATGCTCAGCCCCTGGGACCTGCATCAGAGAGATGAGTCTCCAAAAATTCTGGCTTGGAAAGCCAATGGGACTGACAGCCAAGTGACCCAAAGTGCTATGAGAAACATATTCCTCTTTTAAAGGGCTTGTGTCGGTTCTTACTCTCACAGACTCCCAGCAAAACAACAGCCGTTTAAAAGTACCAATAATATATGTGAAGGAGAGTCATTTGTGAATGTAAAAGAATTGGCTGGATGGGCTGGACAGTTGAAACACTCTTCAGGGGCTGAGATGTTGGCAGACACCATTATTGTGCTCCCACCTAACATTACAGAACAGGTAGCATTGCTCAGAGGCAAGGGCAAGCAGTTGTGGCACTATCTCACCACCTTGCTAAATCCAGAGAGATAATGCAGTTGCAGCACTCCCCTATTCTCTGGCTGGCATGGGAGGGTGTGTACACAAGGCATTTTCCTGCTCCCTAACTAAAGTCTGAGAGGCAGGCAGCTGTGACACTCTCCCTCAGGCTGGCTGGGGCTGGAAGATGTAAGCAGTCAACACTCTCTCACTCCCAGCCTAAAACCATTTTCTGTCTCACTCTTAGCCCAAAACCAAAGCAAGAGCTGAGACAAGGCACTCTTTTGTTGTACTGCTGAAACCTGTGGGCAGCCGCATTCAAGTCATTTTCCCTCACTGCCTATTCTGAAGCCAGAGAGCAAGCCCTACATGTTATACTCTCAAGCTGCCTAGTTAATGCCAGCAGACTTGATCAATCCACATTGGGGACTCCTCTTAATTGTCTGGCCCTGGTGGTGAGAGGGGCTGGAGTTCCAGAGCTGCATGGCACTGTAACAATTGGAAAAACAGTTCTTGGCAGGCCACCACACCTAGGGCACTGTACAGACAATAGACTGAAACACAACGCCAAACTTCCTGTGAAAAAGGCTTATTAACACAGCCTGGAGCTTCTCCTTGAGGGACAGGCTTCAAGCTTCCAACACATCTAGATGCTAAGGAGGCACTTCCAGGGAACTCAAACAGAGAAACACCAACCCTGTGCACATCCTTGGCCTCACTATACCTCAATGAGACTCTCCAAAGAGGAGCTTACACTCGTCAGGAGCCCTGATATTTGCAACTATTGCCAGGAGGACATCTCTAGATCTCCTAGTCTGGACGCTGACAGGGATTGTGACTGTGACCCCCAGAACTATAGATACATTTCCATACTTTCAAAGCTGCTGCCTGAAAGTCTGACTTCTAATCAGCCTGAATCTAGATGCTAAATGAGAATCTACCCCTTGGAACACTGAAAGTCTAGGTACACCCTCCACAACAGGGGCTTATCAAGTATAAATTAGGAGGTTTACATAACCACAGAGGTTTGAGAGACAACTGAAAACTAGGGTAAGGTTGAATAAGAAGGATCATCACATATACAAGGCCACTCCATCAAGGCTGAGAGAGGTAGCTGTTTCCATTCACATAGAAACAAACAGAGAGCCTAGCAAAATGGAAAAACAAAGAAGTATGCTCCCCAAAAAAGATAGAAGACAAACCCTCAGAGAAAAAAATCTTAATGGTACAAAGATATGTAATCTGCCTGATAAATAATGAAAAGTAATGGTCATTAGGACACTCACTGAACTCAGAAGATGAATGGTTGTATACAGCAAAAACATCAACAAAGAGGTGCAAAATACTAGAAAGAAAGGATCAGAGCTGAGGAATACAATAATTGAAATGAAAAATACAGTAGAGTGATCCAAGAGCAGGTAAGATGATACAGAAGTAAAGATCAGTGGGCTAGAAAACAAGTTAGTGGATACAATGAAAACAGCAAAAAGAAAGAACTTTAAAAAATGAGAAAAGTTTAAGGGACTTCTGGGACAACTCCAAGCATACTAACATTTGCATTATGTAATCTCAAAAGGAGAAGAAAGAGAGAAAGGGAGAGAAAACTTCTTTGAAGAAATAATGGCTGAAAACATCCCTAACCTGGAGAAGGAAACAGACATCAACATTCAGGAAGCACAGAGAGTCTCAAATGAGACAAACCCAAAGATATCCACACCCCGAGACATGCTATAATTAAAATGTCAAAACTTAAAGAGAGAAGCTTAAAATCAGCAAGAAAAACACAACTAGTTACCTACATTGGAACACCCATAAGGCACTCAGCTGATGATTCAGTAGAAACTTTACAGGCCAGAAGGGAGTGGCATGATATATTCAAAGTGCTGGAAGGAAAAAACTTACAACCAAGAATACTCTGATTGGTGAGGTTATCATTCAGAATTGAAGGAGAGGTAAAGAGTTGCTCAGGAAAAGCAAAACTAAGAGTTCACCAACACTAAACCAGCCTTACAAGAAATGTTAAAGAGATTTCTTTAACAGAAAACAAAAGGACATGACTAGACATAAAAATATATATATATGAAAAGAAAAAACCTCACTGGTAAAAGCAATTACATAGTAAAGGTGGTGGATCACCCACTCATAAAACCACTATGAAGACTAAAGACAAAAGTAGGAAACTCAATAATAACTTCATTAAGTAGTTAAGGGATACACAAAATGAAAAGATGTAAACTATGACATCAAAAGCACAAACCATGGGTAGGATGTGTAAGAAAGTGCAGCTTTTTTATGGTAATCAAACTTGAGACTTTCAACTTAAAATAGACCACTATATGTATGGATTACTATATATAAAACTCATGGTAACCACAAACCAAAAACTTATAATAAATACACAAAAAAGAGAGGAATCCAAATATAAGACTAAAGAAGTGCATCAAAACACAAGGGAAGAGACCAAGAAAAAAAGAAAAGAATACTGGGGTTGGCACAGTGGCACAGTGGTTAAGTTCACACATTCCACTTCAGTGGCCTGGGGTTCGCCACTTCAGATCCCAGGTGCAGACCTATGCACCTCTTTTCACACCAAGCTGTGGCAGGAGTCCCACATGTACAGTAGAGGAAGATGGGTGCAAATGTTGACACAGGGCCAGTCTTCCTAGACCAAAGGAGGAGGACTTTTTGGTAGATGTTAGTTCAAGGCTAATCTTCCTCAGAAAAAAAGAAAGAAAGAGAGAGAGAGAGAGAGAAAAGAATACAGAAGAACTGCAAAAACAACAAGAAAAAAATTAAAGTAGCAATAAGGACATACCTATCAATATAACTTTAAATATCAATTGGGTAAATGCTCCAATCAAAAGACATAAGGTGGTTGAACAAATAAAAAACAAGACCCATCTTGATGCTGTTTACAAGATACTCACTTCATATCTAGAGACAACACAGACTAAAGGGTGAAGGATGGAAAATGATATTCCATGCAAGTGGGAAGGAAAAGACACCTGTAATGGCAATACTCATATCAGACAAAAAGAACTTTAAAACAAAGATTGTAACAAAAGAAAAAGAAAGACATTACATAATGATAAAGGCGTCAATCCAACAAGATGATATAACATTTGTAAATATTTACAGACCCAAATAGGTGCACTTAAATATGTAAGGCAATATTACCGGAAACAAAGGGAAAATTAACATGAATACAATAATAGCAGGAGACTTTAATACTGCACTTACATCAAAAGATTAACCATCCAGACAGAAAATCAATCAGGAAATACTGGCCTTAAACAACACACTGCACCAGATGGACTTGACAGAAATATAGGACATTCCATCCAAAAACTGCAGAATATACATTCTTTTCAAGTGTACATGGAACATTCTCCAGGATAGGTCACATGTTACACTACAAAATAAGTCTTAATAAGTTTAAAACTTAAATCATATCAGGCATCTTTTCTGACCACAAGTGTATGAATCTAGAAGTCAATTACAAGAAGACATTAGAAAAACACAAATCTGTGAAGGTTAACCAACATTCTACTAAACAATCAATGGGTCAACAAAGACATAAAAGAGGAAATAAAAATATATCTTGAGACAAATGAAAGTGGAAGCACAACTCTCCAAAATCTATGGGATACAGCAAAAGCAGTTCTAAAATAGAAGTTCATAGGAATTCACGCCTACCTCAGGAAACAAGAAAAGTCTAAAACAACCTAACTTTACACATAGAAGAGGTAGAAAATGAAGGACAAAAAAGCCCAAAGGTAGTAAAAGAATTGACATAGAATTGACACAATAAAGATCAGAGGAGATAAATGAAATAAACACGAAAAACAATAGAAAATATCAATGAAATAAGAGCTGATTTTTTGACAAGAGGAACAAGATTGATAAACCTTCACCCAGACTCATCAAGAAAAAAAGGGAGGACAAAAATGAATAAAATCAGAATGAAAGAGTTGAAGTTGCCACAATTGATGCCACAGAAATAAAAAGAATCATAAGAGACTGCCTCAAACAATTATACACCAAGTCAAAAAAAGTAGAATAAGTCAATAAGTACCAGGAAATAAACAATCTTCTAAAACTGAATCATGAAGATATAGAAAATCTGAGTAGAATGATCAATAGCAATGAAATTGATTCACTAAATAACATATCCCCAAAAAACAAAAATCATGTCTTGACTGGTGAATTCCTCCAAATATTTAAAGAAGAGTTAATACAATCAACTTCAATTCTCAAAAAGTAAAGAGGAAGAAATGCCTTCCAGGTCATTTTACAAGGCCAGAATTACCCTGATGTCAAAACTAGACAAAGACATCACATAAAAAATTACAGGCAAATATCCCTAACAAACATAGATTCAAAAATTCTCAACAAAATATTAGCAAAACGAATTCACAATACATAAAAAGGATCATACACCAGGATCAAACAGGATTCATCCAAGGGATGCAAGAATGGTTCAGCATCCGCAAATCAATCAATATGTTACACGACATTATCAAAGGATAAAAATCATATGATTTCCTCCAAGATGCAGAAAAAGCACTTGACAAAATTTAACATCCATTTATGATAAAACCCTTGAAAAAGTTGGCATAGACTGAACATAACTCAGCATAATGAAGGCTGTGTAAGACAAACACACAGCTAACATCATACTTGATGAAAACTGAAAGTTTTCCTCTAAGATCATAAACAAGAGAAGGATGCCTAATATACCTACTTTGATTCAGTAATGTTTAGAGGTCCTTGCCACAGCAAGAAGGCAAGAAAAAGACATAAAAGTCATTCAGATTGGAAAGGAAGAAGTAAAACGGTCACTATTCACAGGTGACATGATACTATATACAAACATGCTGCATAACAACATTTTGGCCATCAATGCATCACATATATAACAGTGGTCCCATAATATTAGTACCATGTACTTTAGGTTTGTAGCAGGCTACAAATTTAGGTTTGCATAAGTGCACTCCATAATGTTTGCACAATGGCAAAATGACCTAACAACACATTTCTTAGACCATACGTTTACTGTTAAGTGATGCAGGATGGTTATAAAAAAGGTAGGGTATAGAAAACCCTAAAGACCCCACCAGAAAAACTGAGAACTAATAAATGAATTTGGTAAAGTTGCAGGACACATAATTAATATACAAAAATTAGCGGCGCTCCCGTATACTAACAATAAACTATCTGAAAGAGAAATTAAGAAAGCAATCCTGTTTACAATTGCATTAAAAAGAATAACATAAAGAGCGATGTCAGCATCATGGTGTAGTGAGTTATTCCCTGTCTCTCCCCTCTGGGTTACAACTAACTGGATAGCCATTCAGCAACAAAGGACATCCTTCACAACACAATAGGACACCTAAGAGATCAATGCATCTATACCTCTGAAAGGGGGTGAACTGGCCATCTGAGAGGCAGTGGAACTAAGAAAGCATCCCCTCTCTCTCCCCCAGCAATGGCAGTACAGGGTGAGGATCCTCCCACCACCACATATGCCTGCAAGAAGACACCATGGGAGTGAAAAGAAGACACACGGTTTGGTCTCTGCCCTTCTCCTAGTGGATCCAGCATGCATGTCTTCAAATAGAGACTGCTGGAGCTGAAACAGCAGGTGTGACTTAGTCCATAACCTTGCCCAGCAGATCCAGTATGTGTACCCACTCTCCCTCCCCTTGCAGTGAACAGGTCTTTCCAACAATGGGGGCAATATAAAACACACAGATTTTCCTGGGGCAGGGTCCCCTGACCTGAGATTTCAAAACATGTCAGCTAGCGACAGAGGCCAGAGTCTGCATGAGTGAGCAGCAACAACAACCTCTCCCTCTTTAGCCTCTGCTCCCACCAAGAAGTAGGAAGTGGAACCTGCAACCAGAGGCTTCAGGATCCACTGCAGAACTGGTGACATACCCTATAGTGGTGGCACCCCAACACTGACTCCACCAGCAGGCAGGGGGCAGCATAAAATTCCCCAAGACCACCACCCCACACAGTGAGAGCAACACCCATGAACTCCATGCCCCTAAGTGGTACAGCCAGAACCCCAGAAACCTAGGAGCAGCAGCACAGGTGGTGCATGGAGCAGCAATATCCAAGCCTGTGGAGGTCTAGTGGAGGAATAGGAGACTCAAGAGACCCCAGAAGCAGCAGAAGTGCTTTCAATCTATTGATTTCACTGGGGACCCCAAGACTGCAGCAACATCATAAGTAGCAAGGCATCTGCAACCTCAGAGGCACATGAAGCACAAACAGGACACTGATGATCCCTCTAGTATATGCAGTAGAGAATGGAAAGTGCAGGCTCTCGAATACAACCAGAACAGCTCAGAAACAAAGTAACCAAAGCCTTACCCAAATGAAAAAAATAGTTACTGAGGAAGTGGCATCTGCATCATGGTGGAGTAAGACATTCCCTTTGTCTGTCACTTCCAAGTTGCAATAGTCAGACATCAAGTGACCAACAAAGGACTCCCTGCACTGAACATCAGAAAGCCTGAGTCAGTCACAAATCTATACATCTGAAGGTGGGTGGAATGGGTCTCCAGGAGGCAGTGGAGCTAGGGAAGCAGCTCCCTCTCCTACGATAGTCATGATCTCCAACATGGATCCACACACTGGTGTGCACCCTTGTAACCACAGAGTAGAAGGGCAAACACGGCACTGGGTCCCCAACAGCAATAGCAAAACCTGTGAACAAAGAGCCTCTGGCAGTGATGCTTCCAGCACCCCCAGATAACCCAGAAACAGCAAGACAGGTTGTGCATGGGGCAGCAACACCTGAGCCCATGGAAAGCCCATGGAGGACAACCCAGGGAACACAAGACCCCAGTAACCACTGAAGCAATAGTAGTGCTCACAGCCTGGTGTCCCCAACAGCAACACCTGAGAGTTTAGCAATATTGAAAGCAGAAAGAGACTGGCAATCTCAGAGGCAGAAGCCACACAAGGAGGGTACTGAAGATGTCTCTAGCAGAGGTAGTGGAATGTGGAAAGTTCAGGTGGTCAAATACAACCAGAAACAGCTCAGACTGAATGTTACTAGAGCATACACAAATAAGAAAGGTGGTTAATATCATAAACATGCAGGGAGAGGATCAATTCATCAAACACATGAAGGAACTTCAGTAAGAGAACAGAACAGAAGGAGAATGACAACTCTCCAAAAATCAAACTTGAAGTCATAAAAGTTTACAATCTGAATGACAGAGAATTCAAAAAGGTTGTCATAAAGAAACTCAATGAGTTACAGGAAAACTCTGAAAGACAGTTCAATGAGCTTAGTAGTAATGTCAGTTAACGGAAGGAATAGTTCACCAAAGAGATTAAAGCTCTAAATCAAAAAAGAAAAGACAAATACTGGAGATGAAAAACACAACTAGTAAAATTAAAAATAATGTAGGAAGCATAAAAAATACAGCAGATCTTATGGAGGAGAGAATCAGTGAGCTGCAAGATGGAAACCTAGAAATTATTCAGGTAGAAGAAAAGAGAAAACTGAGATTTTTTAGAAAAGGAAAAATTTAAACAAGAAATATCTGACTCAGTTAGGAAAAGTAACTTAAGGATTATAAGTATCCCAGAGGGAGAACAGAGGGAGAAAGGAACAGACAGCTTATCCAAAGAAATAGTAGCTGAGAACTTCCCAAACCTAGGGGAAAAAACTGGATACACAAGTACAGGAACCTAATAGAACTCCTCTCCTAATTGAGTCAATGCAAAAGAACCTTCTCCAAGGCATTTAATAGCTAAACTGTCAAAAGTCAATAACAATGAAGAAATATTAAGTGCAGCAAGAAAGAAGAAAATAATCCACAAGTAATGCTGATTAGACTTTCAGCAGATTTCTCAGTAGAAACACTACAGGCTAGGAGACAGTGGAATGATATATTCAAAATACTGAAAGATGAAAACTATCAGCAAGAATAGTCTATCCAGGGGCCAGCCTTGTCATGTAGCTGTTATGTACACAGTTCCTGTGTGCATTTACTGTCGCCCAGGGTTGGTCAGTTCAGATCCCAGATGCAGAACCACTTATCAAGCCATGCTGTGGCAGATGTCTCACATATAAAGTAGAGGAAGATGAGAACAGATATCAGTTCAGGACCAATCTTCCTCAGCAAAAAGAGGAGGTTTGGCAGCATATGTTAGCCCATGGCTAATCTTCCTCAAAGAAAAAAAAGAATAACTACCCAGCAAAAGTATCCTTCATATGATGGAGGAATAAAAGATTTACCAGATAAACAAAAGCTGAGGGAATTCATTATCAGTAGATTTGCCTTGCAACAAATGGTGAAGGGAGACCTCCTACTAGAAACAAAAAGGCAAAGGTTTACAAGGCTTTGAGCAAAAAGAAAAATATACAAAATCAGTAAGTTGCAGCTCTATATCAGAATGGGTTAGCAAAAATTTAATTATAACAAAAGGTAGAGGGAAAGAAAGCATCAAATATAACAATAAACATTTCAATTTGGTCACAAACTCACAACACAAAAAAGAATAATTTTGGAGGTGATGTCAGCAACATGGCAGAGTGAACTGTTCCCTTTGTCTCTCCCCCTTTTGGACTACACCTAAATGGAGATTCACTGAGCAATGGAAGAAGCCCACACAGAACAAAAGGAAGCCAGAGAGACACATGGAGCTGTACATCTGAGGGTGGAAGGACTGGCCGCTTGGGTAGTGGCAGAGATAGGCGAGCATGACCTGCTCTTCCCTGGTAGCCTGGTGCACACACACAAATGCTTTCCAACTTGGTGCAAGCACCAAGAAAGTGGGAACATGCACCAGG
Organism: Equus asinus; assembly: GCF_041296235.1. NCBI lineage: Eukaryota > Metazoa > Chordata > Mammalia > Perissodactyla > Equidae > Equus > Equus asinus. The sequence continues at coordinate 108,711,379 of NC_091792.1, forward strand.
GCGATGTAGGAGGAAGTGGCAGCAATCCTTAACCAGGGCTCATAGTTGCTCTCCTGATGGAGAGGGGGAGCCCACTGTGACACTGTGCTGTCAAGAAGCAGCCATGGCTCAGGCCCCAGCTAAGAAACCTCACCCAAAAATCACAGAGGCCCTGCAGTGCAAAATGGACCATAATTAGAGTCCATAGCAGATCTAGTGCTGGAAGAAATGCTACCCAGGTGTACACCAGCACTCACAGTCCTGCTGAGCCCCCAAAGAGGGACTGAGTCCCTGGTGGCTGTGGAATAGGTGCAGCAGCTTTGAGCACCCTTGGGATCACTTTCCTGTTGGGGAGGGGGAGCCCACCATGCCACTGTGTCATCAAAGAGCAGCCCCAGCTCACTTACCAGTGAGGAAACTGCACCCACCAAGCACAGAGTCCCCACAGGCTGGACCCAACTGTAAACAGAGTTTGCAGCAGATCTAAGTGCTGGAACAAATGCAGCACAGGTACGCGCCAGCACTCACAGTTCTGCTGGGCACCCAAAGAGTGAACATGTTTTGGGTGGCTGGAGAAAGAGACAGTGGCAACTTTTAGTCCACTGCTGATCACTTTCCGGTGGTGAGTTGGAGCTCAGAGTGCTGATGAGATGCCAAAGAGTGCCCTAGCCCAGTGAGGAAGACCTGCTTGCCAAGGAAAGTCCACAGCAGTGGCTGAACACTCCCCAGGCTAGGGCAAGCACCCATAATACCCCCACAGCTCCCAGAAGATGGGGTGGGGCTAGAAATGCTGCTCCTACACCCACCTAGCAGCAACAGAAGGAATCTAGGTCCTAAGAATAGCACAAATACCCTGACCAAAGATTAACTCATCAAGCGCCATGAGAAACTGCAGCAACAACTCAGACCAGAAGTAAAATGAAAACTCTCCAGAAACCAACACTGAACACACGGAAATATACAACATAAATGACAGAGAATTCAAATAAGCCCTCACTTAATGACTTACAAGAAAACATGGAAAGACAATTCAAGGAGCTTAGCAATAGAATGAATCTATTCACCAAAGAGATCAAAACTATGAAAAAATCAAGCAGAAATTTTGGGTATTAAATACACAATTAATGAAATAAAAATTAATCTAGAATTATTAAGAAATAGAAGTGATTTTATGGAGGAAAGAATCAGTCTTCTTGAGGATTAAAATGTAGAAATTCTACAGGTTGAGGAGGAGACAGAATTAAGATTTTAAAAAGATGAAGGAATTTTTTGAGAAACATCTGGCTGAATTAGGAAAAGCAACATAAGGATTATAAGTATTCAAGAGGGAGAAGAGGAGAAAGGAGCAGAGAGCTTGCCCAAAGAAATAACTGCTGAGAATTTACCAAACCTGGGAATGGTTTCAGATTTACAGATAAATGAATCTAATCATGTGCCCAACTTTATCAATGCTAGAAGACCTTCTCCAAGGCATATAATAGTAAAAATAGCAAAAGTTTCTGATAAAGAAAGAATATGAGGAGCAGCAAGGCAGAAGAAAATAACCTACAAAAGAAACATTATGAGGCTTTCAGGAGATTTCTCAGCAGAAATCCTACAGGCTAGGAGAGAATAGAATGATATAGAAAGACAAAGCTTTCAGGCAAGAATACTCTATCCAGCAAAACTTTCCTTAAGATACAAAGGAGAGATAAAAGCTGTCCCTGATAAACAAAAGCTGAGGGAGTTCATTGTCACTAGACCTCCCCTACAAGAAATAATTAAAGACGTCATCACATCGGCAACAAAATGGCAAAGGTCTACAAAGCTCTAACAAAGCAGATAAACAGAGGGACGTGATCAGAAACCTGAAGTTCTCCACCAGAACAGAGAGGCAGAGATTCAATTACAACTTAAAAGTAATTATAAACACTTCAACTTAGCCACAAGCCCACAAAAGTAAAAACAGAACAATTTGTAACTGTAATTGCTCAGAAGGGGAGAGCAAATGGAAGGAATCTGTTTAGGTTAAAGGGGAAAAGAGGCAATGAGAAAATAGGCTATGTCTTCTACAAGATCTTTCAAACAATCCTCATGGTAACAACAAAACAAAAAATCAGAACAAAGCCACAAATCACAAAAAGAGAGGAAACTCAGAAATCCTCCTCAGAAAACAAACAAAATGAAAAGGCAGTCAGAAGTACAAAGGAAGAGAAACAGTGGAAACATGGAACAACCAGAAAACAAGAGAAAAAAGGGCAGCATTAAGTCCTCATATAACAATAATCACTCTAAATGTCAATGGATTTAATTCTCCAGTTGAAAGACACAGAGCAGTTGGATGGATTAAAAAACCAGACCCCACAATATACTGCCTCCAGGAAACGCATCTCAGCTCCAAAGACAAACATAGGCAGAGACTGAAGGGATGGAAGACAATACTCCAAGCTAATGGCCAACAAAAGAAAGCAGGTGTTGCCATTCTTTTATCAGACCAGGCAGACTTCAAGTTAAAAAAGACAACGAGAGACAAAGAAGAGCAGTACATAATGACAAAAGAGACATTCCACCAAGAGGAAATAATGCTTATTAATATATATGCACCTAACACAGGAGCACCAAAGTACATTAAGCAATTATTAACAGACCAAAAGGGAGAAATTAACAGCAACACAATAATAGTAGGGGACCTCAACAGCCCACTCACTTCAATGGACAAACTATCCCGACAAAAAAGTCAGCAAGGAAATAGGAGATTTAAATTAAACACTTGACCAGATGGACTTAATAGACATATAGAGAGCATTCCATCCAAAAACAGAATAATATACATTCTTCCCAACTGCCCATGGAACATTCTCAAAGATAGAGGATATGTTCAGTAACAAGGCAAGCTTCAATAAATTTAAGAAGACTGAGATCATCTCAACCATTTATTATGACCCAATGCTATGAAGCTAGAAATCAACCAAAAAAGGAAACTGGGAAACTCAGAAAAATGTGGAGACTAAACAACATGCTATTGAACAAACATTGGATCATTGAAGAAATCAAGGGGGGAATTAAAAAATACCTGGAGACAAACGAAAATGAAAATACACTATACCAACTCTTATGGGATGCAGCAAAAGCAGTCTTAAGAGGAAAATTCATAGCAATGCTGGCCCACCTCAACAAGCAAGAAAAATCTCAAATAAGTAATCTTAAAATGCACCTAAAAGAGCTAGAAAAAGAACAGGCAAAGCCCACAGTCAGCAGAAGGAGAGAAATAATAAAAATCAGAGGAGAAATAAATGAAATAGACCGATGTCAAAGAGTGTACTGCCTATGTTTTCTACTAGAAGTTTCATGGTTTTGGGTATTACATTCAAGTCTTTAATCCAATTTTAGTTGATTTTTGTGCATGGTGTGAGGGAATGGTCTACTTTCATTCTCTTGGATGAGGCTGTTTAGTTTTCCCAACATCATTTATTTAAGAGACTCTCCTTTCTCCATCATATGCTCTTGGCTCCCTTGTGAAATATTAGCTGTCCATAAATGTGTGGGTTTACTTCTGGGCTCTCAATTCTGTTCCACTAATCTGTGTGTCTGTTTTTGTGCCAGTACCATGCTGTTTTGGTTACTATGGCTTTGTAGTATATTTTGACATCTGGGAGTGTGATACCTCCAGCTTTGTTCTCGTTCCTCAGGAATCCTTTGGCTATTCGGGGTCTTTTGTTGTCCCATATAAATTTTAGGATTCTTTGTTCTATTTCTGTGAAAAGTGTTGTTGGAACTTTGATAGGGATCGCGTTAAATCTATAGATTGCTTTAGGAAGTATGGACATTTTAACAATGTTAATTCTTCCAATCCAAGAGCATGGAATATCTTTCCATTTCTGTGTGTCTTCTTCGATTTCTTTCAACAATGATTTATAGTTTTCAGTGTACAGATCTTTCACCTCTTTGGTTAAGTTTATTCCTAGGTATTTTATTCTTTTTGTTGCAATTGTAAATGGGATTGTATTCTTAATTTCTCTTTCGGTTACTTCATTGTTAATGTATAGAAATGCAACCGATTTTTGTAGGTTGATTTTGCAGCATATTTTCAAGTCCCATGCCTGACCGGTCAAGGGAAACAAAACGAAAAATGAACAAATGGGACTACATCAAAGTAAAATCTTCTGCACAGCAAAGGAAACCATCAACAAAATGAAAAGACACCCTAAAAATTGGAAGAGGATATTTGCAAACCATACATCAGATAAGGCATTAATATCCACAATATACAAAGAACTCATACAGCTCAACAACAAAAAACCAACACTCCAATTAGAAAATGGGCAAAAGATCTGAACAGAGATTTCTCCAAAGAAGATATATGGATGGCCAACAGGCATATGAAAAGATGCTCAACATCATTACTTATCAGGGAAATGCAAATCAAAACTACAAGGAGGTATCACTTCATTCCGGTCAGAATGGCTATAATTAACAAGACAGGAAACAACAAATGTTGGAGAGGATATGGAGAGAAGGGAACCCTTGTTCACTGCTGGTGGGAGTCCAAACTGGTGCAGCCTCTATGGAAAGCAGTATGGAGTTTCCTCAGAAAATTAAGGATAGATCTACCATATGATCCAGCTATCCCACTGCTGGGTATTTATCCAAAGAACTTGAAAACACAAAGGCATAAAGATACTTGCACCCCTACGTTCATTGCAGCATTATACACAATAGCCAAGACTTGGAAGCAACCTAGGTGCCCATCAAGAGACCAATGGATAAAGAAGATGTGGTATTTACACATGATAGACCGCTACTCAGCCATAAGGAATGATGAAATCCAGCCATTTGTGACAACATGGATGGACCTTGAGGGTATTAGGCTGAGTGAAATAAGTCAGAGGGAGAAAGTCAAATACCATATGATCTCACTCATAAGTAGCAGATAAAAACAACGACAGACAAACACATAGCATTGGAGATTGGATTGGTGGTTAGCACAGGGGAAGGGGGAGAAGGGAGGGCAAAAGGGGTGATTAAGCTCATATGTGAGGTGATGGACCATATTTAGTTTTTGGGTGGTGAACATGACGTAATCTACACAGAACTTGAAATATATTATGATGTACATCTGAAAATAAACAAATAAATGAAAAAATAATAATAATAATTTAAAAAATATGGTCAACTAAAAAAATGACAGAGAGACTCAAAAAACAGAATAGAGTGTTACTGAAACTAAGAGGAGGTGGTTTGAGAAGACACACAAAATTGACAAACCCTCAGCCAGACTCACCAAGAAAAATGGGAGAAGGCTCAAAGAAATAATTGGAGAAATGATAGAGCAGAAATTACAACAGATACTGCAGAATTTCAAAGGAGTATAAGAGAATGATATGAAAAACTATATTCCCACAAATTCAATACCTTAGAAGAAATGGATGAATTCCTAGACTACTACAATCTCTCAAAACAGAATCAAGAAGAAATAGAGAATCTGAATAGACCTATTACAAGCACGGAGATGGAAATAGTAATCAAAAACTTCCAGAAAAACAAAAGTCCAGGAACAGATGACTTCTCTGGAGAATTCTACCAAACATTCAAAGAAGAATTAGTGCCTATCCTTCTCAAACTATTCTGAAAAACTGAAGAAGATGGAACCCTTCTTAACACATTCTATGAGGCCAACATTACCCTGATACCAAAACCAAACAAGGACAACACGAAGAAGGAAAACAACAGGCCAATATCACTGATAAACTTAGATGCAAAAATCCTCAACAAAATATTGGCAAATCAAATACAACAATATATGAAAAGATTTGTGCATCATGATCAATTGGGATTCATTCCAGGGATGCAAGTATTATTCAACATCCACAAATAAATCAATGAGATACACCACATTAACAAAGTGAGAAATAAGAATCACATGATCATCTCAATATATGCAGAGAAATCATTTGACAAGATCCAATATCCATTTATGATAAAACTTCTCAATACATGGGTATTGAAGGAAAGTACCTCAATATAATAATGGCCATATATGACAAACCCACAGCGAGCATCATACTTAAGGGTGAAAAACTAAAAGCTATCCCTCTGAGAATAGGAACAAGACAAAGGTGTCCACTCTCACCACTTCTATTCAACATAGTACTGGAGGTATTGGCCAGAGCAATTAGGCAAGAAAAGGAAATAAAAGGAATCCAAACCGGAAAAGAAGAAGTGAAACTTTTGCTATTTGCAGATGATAATATTTTATATATAGAAAACCCTGAATAATCCACCAGAAAACTATTAGAAATAATCAACAACTACAACAAAATTTCAGGGTAGAAAATCAATTTTAAAAAATCAAAAGCATTCCTATACACTAACAATGAACTAGGAGAAAAAGAAATCAAAAGATAGAATCTGCATAGGATAATGGAGAGAAGAGCATATCAGAAAATGGCCTATCTCATCTATTCGACCTTTTTTACAAATCTCATGGTAGCTGCAAAACAAAATTCATAGCAGACTCACAGATCATAAATAAGAAGAAATCAGAAAGTCATCAGAGAAAACCACAAAGTGAAATGATAGTCAGAAATACAAAGGAAAGGAAACAATGGAAATACAGAACAACCAGAAAAGATGAGATAAAATGGCAGTATTAAGCCCTCATATATCATAAAACACTCTAAATGTAAATGGTTTGAATTCACTAATCAAAAGACAAAGAGTGGCTCAATGGATTTAAAAACAAGACCCAACAATATGCGGCCTAAGGAAATACATCTCACCTCTAAAGATAAACATAGGCTCAAGGTGAAGGGATGGAATATGATACTCCAGGTCAATGCCAAGCAAAAGAATACAAGTGTTGCAATACTTACATCACACAAAGCAGACTACAAGATTAAAAAAAAAAAAAAGCAAGAGACAAAGATGTCCATTACTTAATGATAAAAGGTACATTTCACCAAGACAACATAACACTTATTAAGATATATGCACCTAATGCCAGGGCACCAAAGTATATAAAGCAACTATTAACAGACCTAAAGGGAGAAATTGACAACAACACAATAGTAGTAGGGGACCATAACTCCCCGCTTACTTCAATGGATAAGTCATCCAGACAGAATGTCAACAAGGAAACAGTGGCCTTAAATGATACACTAGACCAGATGAACTTAAGAGAGATATATAGAACATTGCATCCAAAAACAGCAGAATATACATTATTCTCAAGTGCTTATGGAACAGTTCACACATAGGCTATGTGATTGGAAGCAAAACATACCTCAATACATTTAAGAGGATTGAAATGATATCTATCACCTTTTCTGACCACAGTGACATGAAACTAGAAATCAACCACAAGAAAAAAACTGGGAAAGTCACAAATATGTGAAGCCTATGCAACATGCTCCCGAACAACTCTTGTAATAATGAACACACCAAAGGAGGAATCAAAAAATGCCTACAGACAAATGAAAATGGAAACACAAAATACCAAAACTTATAAGAAGCAACAAAGCCATTCTAAGAGGTAAATTTATAACATTACAAGCCTACCTCAACAAACAAGTAAAATCTCAAGTACACAAACCTACTTTGTACCTAAAAGAACTAGAAAAACAAGAACAAAGTCCAAAGATAGTAGAAGGAAGGAAAGAAAACAATCTGAGCAGAGATAAACAAAATAGAGACTAGAAAACAATAGAAATGTCAAATAAACTAAAAGCTGCTACTTTGAGAAGATAAACAAAGCTGACAAACCTTTAGGAAGACTTACCAAGAAAAAAATAGAAAAGACTCAAATAAGATCAGAAATGAAAGAGGAGAAACTACAACAGCCAACACAGAAATACAAAGCGTTATAAGAAAATACTCTGAAAAGCTACCTGCCAACAAACTGAATAACCTAGAAGAAATGGATAAATTCTCAGAATCATACAACCTCCTAAAACTGAATCAAGAAGAAATAGAGACTCTGAATAGACCAATGACAAGCAAACATATTGAAACAGTACTTAAAAATCTCTCAAAAAACAAAAATCGAGGACCAGACTTCTCTGGTGAATTCTACCAAACATTCAAAGATTTTTCCAATCTTTCTCAAACTACTCTAAAAAATTGAAGAGGATGAGACACTTCCTAACTCATTTTACAAGGCCAGCATTACCCTGATACAAAAACAGACAAGGACAACATAAAAAAGGAAATTACACACCAATATCACTAATGAATATAGATGCAAAAGTCCTCAACAAAATATTAGCAAATCAAATACAACAATACATTCCAAGCATCATACACCATGATCAAGGGGAATTTATTCCAGGGATGCAGGCATGGTTCAACATCCACAAATCAGTCAATGTGATACACCACACTAACCAAATTAAGAATAAAAATCACATGATCATCTCAATAGATGCAAAGAAACCATTTGACAAAATCCAACACCCATATATGATTAAAAAAAAAAAACCTAAAGAAAATGGATATAGAAGGAAAGTACTAATAATAAAGGCCATATGTGAAAAAGCCACAGCCAACATCACAGTCAATGGGAAACAACTGAAGAACTTTTCTCCGAGAACAGTAACAAGAAAAGTATGCCCACTCTCGTCATTTTTATTTAAAATAGTATTGTAAGTTCGAGCCAGAGTGATTATGCCAGAAAAAAAAATAAAAGAGATCCAAATGAGAAATGTAGATCTGCAACTGTCACTATTTGCAGATTAAATGATTCTGTATTAGAAAACTCTAAAGAATCCACCAAAAAAAATATTAGGAATAATCAATAAATACAGTAAAGTTGAAGGATACAAAATCAACATACAAAAATCAGTTGCATTTCTATACACTAACATTGAACTAGCAGAAAGAGAAGTCAAGAATACAATATCACTTTCAATTGCAACCAGAGAATAAAATACCTAGGAATAAATGTAACCAAGGATATGAAAGATCTATACACTGAAGATGGTAAGACACTGTTGAAAGAAATCGAAAAAGACCTTAAGAAATGGAAAGATATTCCATGTTCATGGATTGGGAGAATAAACATTAGTTAAAGAATTCATATTCCCTACAGCAAACTACAGATTCAATGCAATCCCAATGACATTCTTCATGGAATTAGAACAAAGAATCCTAAAATTTCTATCAAACAACAAAAGACACAGAATAGCCAAAGCAAGGCTGAGAAAAACGAACGAGGCTGGAAGTATTATCCTCTTGAATTTAAAGTATGCTACAAAAGTATAGTAATCAAAACAGCATGGCAGTCACAGAAAAACAGACGCACAGATCAGTGGAAAAGAATTTTGACCCCAGAAAGAAAGCCATACATCTATGGACAGCTAATCTTCATCAAAGAAGCCAAGAACATACAACGGAAGAAGGAAAGTTTCTTCAGTAAATGGTGCTGAGAAAACAGGGCAACCACATGCAAAAGAATGAAACTAGACCACTGTCTTACACCATATACCAAAATTAATTCAAAATGAATTAAAGACTTGAATGTAAGACCTGAAACTATAAAACTCCCAGAAGAAAACATAGGAAATACATTCTTTGCCATCAGTCTTAGTAATGTTTTCTTGGACCTGAATCCTTATGCAATAACAATAAAAGAAAAAAATAAATGAATGGAACTACATCAAAGTAAAAAGATTTTTAAACTTAAGGAAACGATCTACAGAACAAAAGGGCAACCCACTAAATGGGAGAAGATATTTGCAAGTTATGTATTTGATATGGGATTAACATTCAAAATATATAAGGAACTTATACAGCTTAACATCAAAAAACAAAAAAAAAAACAAATAAAAAATTGGCAGAGGACCTAAATAGACATTTTTCCAAAGAAGACATACAGACAGCCAACAGGCACTTGAATAGATGCTCAACATCACTAATCATCAGGCAAATCAGATCAAAACCACAATGAAATATCACCTCACACCAATAAGAATAGCTACTATCAAAAAGACAAAACCTAAAAAGCATTAGTAAGGATGTGGAAAAAAGCAAACCCTCGTGCACTGTTGGTAGGAATGTACATTGGTGGAGGCACTTTGGAAAACAGTATGAAGTTTCCTCAAAAAATTAAAAATAGAACTACCACACAATTCAGCAAGTCTACTTCTGGGAATTTATCCAAAAGAAATGAAAACATTAACTTGAAAAGATATATGCACTGCTATCTTCAATGCATCATTATTTACAATAGCCAAAATATAGAAGCAACCAAAATGTCCATCGATAGACAAATGGATAAAGATGTGAGAGATATATGTGTATACAATGAATAGTATTCATCTTTAAAAAAGAATAAAATCTTGCCATTTTCAACAACATGGAAGGAAAAGTATATTATTCTGAATGAAACAAGTCAGACAGAGAAAGGCAGTTGCTATATGATTCACAAATATGTGGTATATAAAACACAAAACAAATGAACAAACTAAACAGAACAGAAACAGACTCATAGATACAGAAAACAAATTGGTGGTTGCCAGAGGGGAGGGGGTTGGTGGGCAGGTAAAACAGGTGAAGCGGATGAAGAGGTACAAATTCTCAGTTATAAAATAAGTCACAGGGATGTAATGAGCAGTAGAAGGAATATAATCAATAAAATTGTATTAACTTTGTATGATGACAGATGGTGAACAGCCTTATCATGGTGATCATTTCATTATATACGTAAATACCAGATCACTATGATGTATACCTGAAGCTAATATAATATTGTAAATCAATTATACTTCAATTAAAAGAAAAGAAACTCCAGTACTAGAGGGTGCAGACGAGATCAACTATTAAACAAACTCAAAAAGAAAGAGAAAACCTGAATAGGACAATAAAAAAAGATTGAAATAGTAATCAAAAACTACTTACAAAGAAAAGATCAGGCCAAGTTGCCTTCACTGATTAATTTGACCAAGATTTAATATCAATTCTTCAATAAGACCCTCCAGAAAATGGAAAAGGAGGAAACACTTGCCAACATATTCAATTAGGCCCAGATATTGAAAACACAAAGACATCACAAGAATGTAGACACAAATGTCCTCGACAATATGCGAGCAAACCAAAATCAAGAATATACAGACTTCCACACCAAGAAAAAGTTGAATTGATCTCAGGATGCAAAGTTGCTGGAACAACTGAAAAATCATTAATATAATACACCATTATCAATAAAAGGAAGGAGAAAACCTGCATGATCATCTCAATAATGTAGAAAAAGCATTCGACAAAATCTAATGCTTTTCATGATTAAAATACTCAGTAAACTAGGAACAGAGAAAACTTGCTCAAGTAGGCAAAAAGTATCTACAAAAAACACACAGTTGACATCATACTTGATGGTGAAACACTAAATGTTTTTTCTTTCAAAGACAAGGAACAAGATGAGGTGCACTCTCAACATTTCTATTCAACATTTAAAGGGAGGTTCAAGTCAAGACATTTGGCAAGAATGTAAAATAAAGTAATCCACATTGAAAAGGAAGGCATAAAACTACCTCTGTTGGCAGATGAAATGAGTTTATATGGAGAAAATTCTTTAGAATTCACCAGAAAATATACAATAAACACATGCAATAAACAATTCAAAATGAAATTAAGAAAATAATCCCACCACAGTCATAGTCTCTTAATAACAGGAATATATTCCGAGAAACGCGTTGTTAGGCAATTTTGACATTGTAAGACATCATAGGGTGCACTACACAAGCTTAGATGGTATAGCCTACCACACACTTAGGCTATGTGGCAAAATCTTATGGGATCACCGGCATGTATGTGGTCCGTCTTTGACAGAAACATCAATATGCAGCTCATATCTGTATAATAGCACCAAGAGAATAAAGTACTTAGGAATAAATTTAACAATAAAATTGAAAAACTGATACTGTGGAAAGTGCAAAACGTTGTGGAAATGTATTTAAAAGATCTAAATAAAAGGAAAGACATCTCATATTCTAGGATCAAAAGACCTAATATTGTCATAATGGCAATGCTCCACAAGTTGATACACAGATTCAACACAGTCTCTATCAAAACCCCAGCTGACTTCTTTGTATGAATTGACAAACTAACCCTAAAATTCACATAGATATTTAAGGGACCTAAAACTCTTCAAATAATCTTGAAAAGAAAGAATGAAGTTGGAGGAATTATACTAATTGATTTCAAAGCCAATTACACAGTACACTATTCAAGACAGCGTGATACAGACATACAGAAAAGCAAATAAATCAACAAAATAGACATTAGAATACAGAAATATACTCACACATTGATGGTTAATTGATTTTTGAGAAAGGAATGAGCAGTCTTCTAAATAAAGTCTTCAATGAAAACTCATTATCCACATGTAAAAGAAGGAAGTTGGACCGCCTATCTCAAACCATATACAAAAGTTACTCAAAAGGGAAAAGCCTAAATGTAAAAATAAAACTATAAGCCTCTTATGGAAAAACATAGGTAAAACTTTGTGATATTGGATTTGGCAGTGATTTCTTTTATGACACCAAAGCAAAGCAAACAAATTACATATAGAGAAACTGGACTTCATCAAAACTTAAAACTTTTGTTCTATAAAGGACGCCTTCGAGAAAGGGAAAAGACAACCTGCATAATTGAAGACATATTTAGAAATCATATATCTCATAAGGGAATTATATCCAAAATATATTTTGAAAAGCTCTTATAATTGAATAATAAGAAGATGAATAGTCCAATTAAAAATTAACAAGGGTTCTGAACAGATATTTCTCCAGGAAAAATATACAAGTGTTGAACAAGGATATGCAAAGGTGTTTAACAATAAGATCAGAGAAAAGTAACTCAAACCACAACGAGATACAACTTCACTCCCACTAGTAGACCTATGACTAGACAAAATAACAAATGTTGGCAAGGATATGGAGAAATTCTAACCATTATATGTTGATAAGGGAAATGGAAAATGGTGCATTCACTTTGGAAAACGGTATGCCACATCCTCAAAGGTGAAACATACAGTTACCATATGAACCAGCAATTCTACTTCCAGCTATATAGGCAAGAGAAAGGAAAACGTGTCCACTCAAAACTTTCACGAAAATATTAATGACATTATTCATAATAGCCAGAAAATGCAAAAAAATGTTGATCAATTTATGAATGAGTAAACAACATATGGGATATTGATACTATGGAATATTATTTGCCAATGAAAAGGAATGAAGCCCTGACATGTTACAACATGGATGACCCTTTAAAACGTTATGCTAAATGAAAGGAGTTAGTCAGAAAAGACCACATATTACAGGATTCCACTTATGGGAAATGTTCAGAATATGCAAATCTAAAGACAGAAGCTACAATGATGGTCGAATGTGGCTTGGGGGAGGCTGAGATTAGGGAGTTCCATCTAAAGGGTAAAGGTTTATTTATAGATGAGGAAAATACTCTCCAACTGATTTTTGTGGTGGTTGCACAATTCTGTGAATATACTATGAACTATTGAATTGTATACTTTAAAGTTCAACAAGACTGCAGACACAATTGCATCTCACTTGCCACTGCTCTTGACAATCTTCCAAATACAGCGACTTACACATACAAGAGCATCACCTCTTAGCAGATAGTAACGCTTTTACTCATAAAACAGATATTAAACACACGTATACAAACAAAGTCATCTAACTTTGCTTTTTCCACTTGCTATCCAAATTCTCTGATTGTCCAGGTCATCTATTTACTTTGAGCTGTAGGAGTTATATTTTAACTTCTTGATTGATTTCTCCTTGAATATAAGCCTGAGCAATGGTACAAGGGATCAGCAATTTGAAAGGAAGCATTGCATTCCACCAACATGTCTCTGGAATGGATTTCACTTCTGCTGTTGCTACAACTGAGTTGTTACTTTAGCCCTGGGAGTGCTGGAAAGGTGCTGGTATGGCCCACAGAATACAGCCATTGGATCAATATGAAGACAATCCTGGATGAACTTGTCCAGAGAGGTCATGAAGTGAGTGTTCTAACATCTTCAGCTTCGATTCTCGTTGATCCCAACAAACCATCTGCTATTAAATTTGAGATTTATCCTTCATCTTATACAAAACATGAATATGAGGGTATTTTCAGAAAAATTATTGACGATTTGATACATCTGCCAAAAGAACCAGTTTGGGAACATTTTTCGCTAATGCAAGGAGTCATTTGGGATTACTCTGATTCTATTCTAAAGCTCTGTAAAGACGTAGTTTTGAACAAAAAACTTGTAAGAAAATTACAAGAATCAAAGTTTGATCTGGTTCTCGCAGATGCCGTTGGACCGTGTGGTGAGCTGCTGGCTGAGCTACTGAAAATACCTTTAATGTACAGTCTCCGCTTCGTTCCAGGCCATAAAATTGAAAAATATAGTGGAGGACTTCCATTCCCTCCATCCTATGTACCTGTTGTTATGTCAGAATTAAGTGATCAAATGACATTCATGGAGAGGGTAAAAAATATGTTATATGTGCTTTATTTTGAGTTTTGGTTCCAAACATTTAATGAGAAGAAGTGGGATCAATTTTACAGTGAAGTATTAGGTAAGTCATGATTTTTGGTGGTAGCTTGAAGTCCTAATTTTCCTAGCACCTTGGAAGGTGAGTTTGTATAAAGTCAGAGGAAATTGTCTTTTATAAGTGAAGTGTTGAAAGAAAAGTACAAAATGATCTCCCAAACTAACAAATATTATGGAAATGCTTAAATTATAGGGTCAATTAGAATGCCATAGTCCATTACTAGTACAGAACACTCCAGGAAATCATAAACTAAAAGTTAAAGCACTGAGGAGTTCATTAAGCAATTACATATCCATTCTTGTTTACTTGTTTGTGAGAGTCTTTATTTCATAGAGGAGTTTTCAGTCCAGAGCAATATTGAGTAGAGATTTCTCATATACACCTTGTTCCCGTAGATGCATTGCCTCCCCTGTTATCAACATCCCCTACAGGAGATGTTGGTACAGTTGATGAAATGATATTGACACACCATTATCACCTAAAGTCCATATTTTATATTAGGGTTCTATCTTGGTGTTGTACATTCTTTGATTTTGGACAAAATTATAATGTCATGTGTCCACCATTACAATATCATAATGTAGTTTCACGGCCCTAAAAATCCTCTTTGCTCTGCTTAATCATCCTAGATATCAATTTTACTACAAATTTTTTCATCTTTAATAAAAGTCATTAGAAATTTCACTAAATATCGATGAAAGGAGACAAAGATTGAGGAGTAACATATTTCTAGCATGACAGTGTATGGATCCATGAGGAAGTTATTTCCCATTATTTAGTTTAGATTCACTTAAAAAATAAACTATTTTGCCATATTACCTGAAGGAGTCCTTCACAATTGAAAGATATAATGACACTATCTCAGATACGTGAACCTATAATTAGAGTTTCTAATGATTACACATTCCTTCCCCAAGTACTTACTAATCATCTATTTTCAAGGCTCAGAGTTTTGTCAAAAGGTGGACATACAAGTTACTAGTCCATATTTTTTAAAAACTATGTCTCTCCATTAAAGATCAAATGAGCCACAGTTAAGGGTGAGTACATCTATTTCCATACTTTACGCAAACTTTCCAGCTATTTTTTGCAAAGACATTTATTTAGTACACATATATTATCAAGCTCCTGACATGAACCAAATGCAGGAGCAGCTATACTTTCAAAAGCCTCACAGTTTACTTGGAAAACCCAGGATCGAGGAAACAGCTTGCTCAACTGTAGAAACTAGACTTAGTGCTCTAGGCAAATGCGTTCCATGGGTATGGCAGGGTGAGTTGATGGACCAGTTGAAATCACTGTTAACATTTGCATCAATTGCTTCTGCAGCTTTACAGAGTAAGCAAATGCATGTTTAATTCTTTAGTGGCTTAAGTTTAATAACTGTTCATAATTCTGAATGCACTGATGTGATGTTATAGATGACAGTCTCTTACACTTTGTTGTATATATATAAATAAAATATATAAAACATGTATATTGTATGTATACACACACACATTTGTGTTGTGAAACCACAGACACTTTTCAACATCTTTGGCTACGTCATTCCAAGCTCTTTTCAGAAAATTACCTGGTATATTCACATTACAAAACTCTCATTTCCTTAACTTTTGTTTGCTTTTTTCCCTTCAGGAAGACGCACTACATTAATTGAGTTAATGAGGAAAGCTGAAATGTGGCTTGTTCGAAACTATTGGGACTTTGAATTTCCTCACCCAGTCTTACCACATTTTGAATTTATTGGAGGATATCACTGCAAACCTGCCAAACCCCTGCCTAAGGTAACGTACTCTTGTTTGTGTGGTTGGTTTACTTTGCTTTTGCAATAGAAACGATTCTCTGATCTTAATTTAGAATGTTTGATTACAGTGAGAGTGATATGGGAAGCTGGGTAAAGTGACCTACTAATTAGAAACTCATATATTTCAATACCATTACAAGACTCTGCATTTCATTATCATCTCAGAATAAAGTATTATACCTGGAAGAGTTTAGGAATAGGGTCTGTTAAATTAAGACCCCATTATTCAACATATAAGACAGCATCAGTCACACATTCAAAGATATTCTTGTTTTTGTTTTTTGCTGGCTAAGATTTGCCCTGAACCAACATCTATGGCCAACCTTCCTCTGTTTGTATGTGGGCCGCTATGACAGCATGGTCACTGACAGACAAATGGTGTGGGTCCCTGCCCGGGAACCAGGCCTGGGCCACCAAAGTGGAGCATACCAAACTTAACCACTAGGCCACCAACGCTGGCCCTCAAAGAATATTCTTAAAGTGACTAGCATAGTCCAGAGCTATGTGCTGGATATGCAGAGAAGCAGTGTAGACACAATTTTCCCACATACACACCTCACATTCTACTTGGAAACATAGAATATAAGCATGTAATAAAAACTGTGTGGAAATTATTATACTACGGAAAGACCACAATGCTAAAAAATATCCAATAGGGATCATAGAACAATAATGATCATGATCAGAAAGTATGCTCTTTATACTGGAAGGGTTGTGTCACTAATTTCCAGAGACAAGCAGACAAATAATGAATTTAAAACAGAATGACCACAAACAGGATGACTGCAGTTTTGACAAGATATCCAGAAACTTTTGGCTCTTCTACATTTGTTTCTTTGGTATAGTGAGCCATTAGGAATTATTCCAGTTCTGAAAGTAACATATTGATTTTAAATAGGCAAGAATGTGGGAAGACAAGTCAGAATAATTTTGAAACCATTCCAGGCAAGAGGGTGACCAGCTCTGTGCTGCAGAAAGCCTGCTGTATCTCTCCCACTGTGGGCCAGCTGCTCCCTGGGGGACTCAAGGAGGTGATGAGGGCCAATCACTGTCAGTTACACATAGCATATTCGACTAGGGCATCCTTTTTACAATATGATTTCAGGGCAAAAGCTGTCATACATAAACAAACCAGAAATATGGTCACTCAAATAAGTAATATACATGTATATTTCTGGATTATAAATAGGAATCTTAGGGCTATTTCATGGAAACTCCAAACAGTAATATCAGACACATTTGTCTGATGAGTCTGAGATTACTCATCAGCAATTGTCCAGCCTTTAAAGAGTGATTTAGGGGGAGCTTGAGAAATACTGACAAAGGTTAAGGTGAAGTATAAATTATTACAGAGCTGAGAGGAAAGGATGTAAAGTCATCGCACTCATACAAAATTTTCATAGTGCTCATAGTCAGAGAAAGAAAATACTAACAACTAAACTAAAATAATTCTAGAGAAAATCTGCCTAGAACAAAACAAGTAACTTAGTAGAACTATAATGATAAAGAATCAAGAGTTAAGATTCTGTTCTGTAACCTGCTTACAAGAATATCTAACAGTAATTAATAACAGTATAAATGAAGAGTCTAGGTATTATATTGTCTAAGACCATTTCCTCTGCACTACTGTGTACTGGCTGTATTTCACTTCTTGCTTATACACACAAACGTATTTGCACAAATATACATAATAAAGGAAATTAATCTCATATCAATGGTACCATTCCAAAGGAATTGAGGGATTAGATCTATTATTAACAAACACTGAGGAAAACAGAATGGAGGTTCCCAGAAAAATTAAGCGTGGTATTACCGTAAGGTACAGCAATTCCACTTCTGGGCATTTATCAAATGCAATTGACATTAGGATCCCACTGAGATATATGCATAGCCGTCTGCATAGCAGCACTATTCACAAGAGCCAAAATGTGGAAGCACCCCAAGTATCCATCAACAGAAGAATTAATAAACAAAATGTGGAATTTACACACAGTGGAATACAACTCAGCCTTAAAATTGAAGCAGATTCTAACACGGGCTACAACATGGCTGAATCTCAAGGACATTACTCTAAGTGAAATGCGGCACTCACGAAAGGACGAATACCACATAATTCGCTTATATAATTTATCTAGACTAGTCAAATTCATAGAAGCAGAAAGAATGACAGTTGCCAGGGAATTATTGTAAAATGGGTATAGTTTCAATTTGCAAGGTGAAGAGTTCTGGAGGTTGGTTACATAGTAATGAGAATGTACATACTACTGAAATGTACACTTAAGAAAGGTTAAGATGGCAAATTTGATATTATGTATATTTTACCACAATTAAAAATAAATAGGCACTACTATAGCAATTCCTGACAATAGGTGATTTTCTCTCCTTAGTTGTTTGTAGCAATCCTTTCAATAATGTCTACTGTGGTGATGCTCTTTTATGATGGAGCAAATTATTTCTTCACAGGAAATAGAAGAGTTTGCCCAGAGCTCTGGAGAAAATGGTATTGTGGTATTTAGTCTGGGGTCAATGGTCAGCAACATGACAGAAGAAAGAGCCAATGTGATTGCATCAGCCCTTGCCCAGATTCCACAAAAGGTAAGATACAGTAGTTTATAGTGGACAACTATTTAATGCATCTGTTAAATTTTGAAAAGGATCTGGTTACAGAAATTTCCTGCATGAAATGTAAACTACACTGTATTATGATAGATCCAATTTATCTCAAAAATGAGTTTCAAAGCCAAAGTATATTTGGCAGGTGCCAACAGTGCATAGGGTGTTTTTGATTGACAATTTTGGCATTAACATTGAGATCAGATACAAATATATCTAACAGATGCAGCGTGAAGTTTGGGTATTATACTGATACTGCAAGCAGGTAAAGATATCATCAAATTCCACCCTGTCATTTGCTCCTTTCCCTTGCAGGATTCCCGAGGGCACTATACATGCTACAGATGTTCCCAGAAAACAGTTAGGGGCTGGCCCCATCATGTAGTGGTTAACTTCAGCACAATCCACTTCAGCATCCCAGGTCCACAGGTTCAGATCCCGGGCACAGACATACACTGCTCGTCAGCCATGCTGTGGCGGCAATCCACATGCAAAATGAAGGAAGATTGACACAGATGTCAGCTCAGGACAAATCTTCCTCAACAAAAAAAAAAAAAGGAAAGAAAGAAAGGAGGTAAATTTTAACACTAACATTAATCAAGAAATGATAACAGTCTGAAAGGCATCCTGAAGTTTAGGCTTGCCAGGTAATCCAGGCTTCTTTTACTTCCCCTCAGCTTCAGAATAGGCCTGTTCAACGTGCTTTTCAGGGAGCTATACAGAGAAAGGATGGTGAAGGCTCACCTACCTGCATTCAGGTACCTATTCAGCCACGATGATCTAGAGAGAAAAACAACAGGAAAAAAAAGGAAAGAGAAAAACTGCCCTTGTGGACTGAGCCCTGCTAAAGTTTGTAGCAAGAAAACATAAAAGAAAGGGTTGAGGTGCATCAGCCCCTAAGGTGACCCTGTCTTTTATAAAATGTGGACTTGCGAGGACTCTGTTTCTAATCCATCTGAATAATAATTCCTCTCAAATGAAGAAGCAGAAGTGAACACAGGAGAAGGGAATATAGGCGAAGGAGAAAGGAGTCAATTAGAAGCCAGGATAGCGTGGGAAACTTTCAGATGCCCCTTCTCCATAACATATGGTAGTTAATTATTTCTAATACATAGAACATACCTGGAGTCTCTGTGTATTTGGGAACCACTTTTTAGTTTCCTAACTGATGGTTTTATGCTTATCATCTATGCTAATTTGCTGAGAACCGAAGTTGCTCTAAGGTTCACATAGCACATAGGTGTTAACCACTGGTAATTTAGAATCTAGCTTATGAGGATTGCATGGGAATTGCAAAATCTGTAACTAATTTTCGTACTGGACTTGAAAATGGCTTGGCTATAAAAAACCATGTTAATCAATGCTGTCAATGCATTGTATCACATCATTAAATTTTCAAACCCAGCAATAATAATAATACTCTGGATTCACATAAAAAAATTACTTGAAATTTTTCTTGGGAGTAACAGGATTAATAGTAATTTAAAAGAAGCTAAACATACTTACCAAGCAGAAATTACTAATTATTAATAATAAATTGTTACTAATCAGAATTATTTTGTTCTCATAAATAGCTGTTTGCATACATTTCCATTTTTGTAAATCAAAAGATGTAAAATTCTAATGAAATAGCTTTTGGAACAGGTGGACATAAGTAAGTCACTTCTCCCAACACTCAAAAAGAAATAAGCAGGCTAATGCTAAATTTGGAAGCTGAGAACTAGTATAATACATAGTTAAATTAGCAGATGATTAGTAATTTGCAAATTTTTCCAGTGTAATTATAATGAATGCCTAAAAAATTTTTATGTGCTTGAATTGGTCATTGAAAATCTCATTTGTCTAACCCAGGTATGTAACATCATGATTGCATTCATACTTGATTGAATATAAAATAACTACATGAAATATGAGTGTTCCCCTTACATCAGTGTTAGTAGTTCTCATTACTTAGCTTCTCTTGTCCTCATTTCCTCATCTGTCAAAATGAACAGGTTTAACTAGAGGTCTCTTAATCTATTCAATTCTAACACGCTACATCTTAGAAGTTTGACTCATGGAATAAGGCATTTTCTTTACTCCAACAGGTTATATGGAGATTTGATGGCAAGAAACCAGATACCTTAGGGCCAAATACTCGGCTCTATAAGTGGATCCCCCAGAATGACCTTCTCGGTAAGACTCTGGAAAACAAACACTGAAATGAGAGTAACTCCAACCAGATGATAAGAGTTCAGCAGGAAAAAACTTTATTGAACATTTATCATTGGAAACCTCAAAAATAAAAATTAATTTTCTTGTATTTATTTTCCAGTCGTAGGGAGAAAGGATAAGCATAACCTTTCCTTCCACCGATTCCTGCACCACCACCATCAACTTCCTGCTGCCTTGACACGCTGCTTATCAGACTCAGTGACTTCACTATTTCATTAAGAGAATATATTCTGACATATCTCCGTCTCTTTTTTATTTCCCATCCATTCTTATTTTATCCAACATGTTCTCTTTCAATTTTGTCCACTTGGCATCTTGTATTCATTTTTAAAGTCTCAAGTAATACACCAATCTTCTATGTAGCCTTTACTAACCTCTCCAGCAGATTTAGGTGCTTTGTCCTCTGAGCTCTGAAAGACATTTTAATGTAGTTACATGTGTATAATAATTAGTTATCTAGAAAACAAGGCCTCTTTCAGTGTCTTATATTGCCCTACTCTCATTTTATCCTAAGACTTATACTTATTAGTGTGCTGAAATTCACCCAATCCTAGGTCATCCAAAAACCAAAGCCTTTATAACTCATGGTGGAGCCAACGGCATCTATGAGGCGATCTACCACGGGATTCCTATGGTGGGCATTCCTTTGTTTGCGGATCAACCTGATAATGTTGCTCACATGAAGACCAAGGGAGCAGCTGTTAGATTGGACTTCAGTTCAATGTCAAGTACAGATTTGCTCAATGCACTGAAGACAGTCATGCATGACCCATCGTAAGTATCATAATTTTTTTAATAGATTGTATTAACAGATAGGTTCTTCTGCCAATGACGAGTATGAATTTCACCCCATTTTCAAGAGGCTAATTATGAAATTATTAATATGATTTAACCATTCTTAAATCTCCTTTTATTTTCACGCAAACATTTATTTCAAACCTGTATTTTAACTCTATAGATTTAATAAGTAACCAACTGGGGCAACAATTTTCTCTTCAAATAATATAAAGTTACATAGGTAATTGTAAGAAGGACACATTTTTTAGAACACGATAGAACTTGAGAAGGAAAGAATGATGAACTAGTAGAAATATAAATTCTTTCAATTCAGTAGGTAACGTCTCTGATATTGTAAATCTCTTTATATCAAAAATTGCTTTTTATTATTATTGTTTTAGCAGATTTTATAATGTGATATAATTTACATACTATAGAATTATAAAATTCAAATATATGTAGTATGTTTATAGAGCTATGAAACCATCACAATAATATAAATTTAGGATATTTTCATCACCACAAAAGAAATGTGACATGCCTTACAAGTCACGACCTATTCCCCCCTGCCCAAGTAACCATTAATCAGCTTTCTGTCTCTACAGATTAGCCCTTCTAGACATTTCATACACACGGAATCATGCAATATATAGTCTTTTGCAACCGGCTTCTTTCACATAGCATAATATTTTTGACTTTCTTCCTTGTCGTAGCTTTGTATTGCTGAGTAATATTCTATGATAAGGACACAGCACATTTTACTTACCCATTTAACATTTCATGGATATTTTGGTTGTTCCACGTTTGGCTATTACGAATATTGCTATATATGCTTTTGTGTGAATATAGGTAAAGATGTCAGTACTTACAGTAAATCCAAGCACACTAAATCATTTAAAAACAAAATTGTCAGAATGGATTTTCAAAACTAACTATACATACTATTTACAAGAGATGCCTAAATAGAACAGTATAGGAAAATTGTAAGTACAAAGGTAGGAAATAGGAAAAGATCTATTTCAACAGTAACTTAGAAACATGTATAACTGTAATAAAATCAGACACAGTAGACCAGAAACACTACTAAAATAAAAAATACTTCATTTTGATAAATAGGTTAATTCTGCAAAAGAATACAAATTATTCATTTGTAGCACCTACTAATGAATCCTCCAAATAAATGAAGCAAAAGTAGACAAAAATAAAAATAAAACACACAAATCTGTAGTCATAATAGGATGTTTAAAGAATTTTTTATATGATATAGAAAAAGATGACAAAATACATAAGTACATAAAAGGTTTGAGGAACTCAATTTTAAAATGTAAACTATTTGATATATCTATTATATTATACATATATAAGAATGATGAAAACACGTTTTTCAACATCATATAGAATAATCAATGGAATTGACCACACATGCTGAGGCAAAACTAAGACTTCGAAAATTTTCAAATTTTAAACAGCATATTATCTGGCCAGATAAGAATTAAGTTAGAAATCATCAAAGAAAAAGAACTAAAAAGATTCTAAATTTTGAAAATTAAGCAATACATTTTTAAATAATTCAGAATCAATAAAGAAATTATAATCATACGTGCACCATCTTCTCTGCAATTCCCTTCTAGCAATTAGGCACAAAAGTATAGATATGTAAACCAAAACATATTTAAAACAATATTTACATCAGTATTAGTAGAAGTGGCCAAAATTTTATTAACAATCCACATGTCCATGGATCATTATGAAGAGATAACTTGTGGTAGTGTCAGACACTGGATACTATACAGCAATGGAATTCACCAGCAACTGCTACAGAAATGACAAAAATGAATGAATATTACTATCTTATTCCAATAAATGAACCAGAAAAATTAATCTATGTGGTTAAAATCATAATAGCAGTTAATTTGTAGAAGAGATTAGTGACTAAAAAGTCCAAGAGAATGGGGGGCTTCCAGTAGCTTCTGGTATGCGATGCAAATATGTAGGTGGTAGGTTCATTTAATGTTCAATTCAGGATGATATTCTAGCTGATTATGAAATTTTGAGCTCTTCACTTAGGATATGTGCATTTTTCTTCTATATTTTTTACTTAAATTAAAGGTATATTTTACAAAATGTATTTAGAAATCTAGAAATCAAATAGAAGAAAAAAGAAAAATATAGAAGAAGTGCCTAGGGCTGCTATTAGGGTGGCCAGGAAGAGCCTGTCTGAGATGTGACACAGAAGCTCTTGCCTCCATCAGAAGCAGGAAGCAAGCCTTGGGGTGTTGCAGGGAAGAGTGCTCAAGGAGAGGGGCAGAGGGCACACAAAGTGCAAAGGTGCTGAGGTGGGAACACAGCTCAGTGACACAATTCCTCTTTAGAAACTTCAAGAGCATCATCCTAAAATTGCATTCATCATCTGACTTATAGTCCTTAGAATGGCTCCTAGCATCTCCTCTGCAAGAAAGGATTTAACTTTCCCACCTGATCTTCATCTTCACTTTTTAAAATGTTAGTCATCAGAGAATTTCAACTTGAAAACTGAACTGTCTATGAAGACCCAAGTAAACATATACATCTTCTGCAATTCTATGGCACTTATTTTGAAACATATATATGGCGCTTCAAAAACCTTTAATGTGAATGATGTGCTTAAGCAAATTAACTTCCTTTCAATGCTGCTATCTTTGTGTTTCTCCTTTAGCTATAAAGAGAATGCTATGAAATTATCAAGAATTCAACATGACCAACCAATGAAGCCTCTAGATCGAGCAGTCTTCTGGATCGAGTTTGTCATGCGCCACAAAAGAGCCAAACACCTGCGGCCAGCCTCCCACGACCTCAACTGGTTCCAGTACCACTCTTTGGATGTGATTGGGTTCCTGCTGGCCTGTGTGGCAACCGCTGTATTTGTCATCTCAAAATGTCTGGTGTGTTGCTGGGAGTTTTCAAAAACAGAAAAGAAGGAAAAAAGGGAGTAGTTGTATTGGAGGCCTGAAGCTGGGATGCCTCACAGATGGGACTCCCCCAGTTAATTCCAGCAAGAAGTTGTGATGTAAAGATCCCTTCCTCTTAAGACAAAACAACCTCATAATTAACTTCTCAGATGAAAATTTGTTTTCAAGTGATTTACTGTCTGTTTAAGAGTTAGAAATACAGCATGCCAAAGAGAAGAGGCAAAAATTAAATAAAAATAAAACTATATGGGTATATTGACATTAATTATTCTAATGCAAAAGTTATACCATAAGAAAATTATTGAACTTAATTGTGTTTCAAACATTACACATGGACACAAGAGCATCAAGCAGTGTATTTGCAGGGCCGGCCAGGTGGCGCAGCAGTTAAGTGCACACGTTCCATTTTGGCGACCTGGGATCCGCCAGCCCGGATCCCGGGTGGGGACATGGCACTACCCATCAAGCCATGCTGTGGCAGGCGTCCCACATATAAAGTAGAGGAAGATGGGCATGGATGTTAGCTCAGGGCCAGTCTTCCTCAGAAAAAAAGAGGAGGATTGGCAGATGTTAGCTGAGGGCTGAGTTTCCTCAAAAACATGAAAGCAAGCAGAGTATTCACAATATCAATATTATTGTGCAAATACTCAGGCTATTTTCACTGGTGCAGATTTTGTTAATTTTATCTTTGGCTAAAGAAACTACTCAATAGTTAGAATTGCGTAAAATGATTCACCCTTCTATTTTCTTTAAGAGACGAATAATGCTGCTTGGCATTTACTGTGCATCCAGCCTCAGCATCACTCCTTGCCTAAAGACATGACAAGATGTTTGCCCTCATCCAGTTTAACACCCTGCCCAGTGGAATATATGTTGTTTTAGAAATATAACAACTGCTACCTGCTTCCTATTATACAACTGAGCTATTAGAAAGACTTTGGTTTCACTAGCTTATTCTCTTTACCTCACAGCCCTTTTAAAAGATTCACCTGGTTACCTTCACATTTGTTTTACCCTTTGATAGAGGATATAAGGTCCCAATTGAAGGTTTGATAATACAGAACCTGTACTCTAAACGAATTCTGGAATTTTCATTCTCTCCAAATGTATATGTACATATATCTATAGATATATTTATACATATATGTCCACTCTTAAAAACAAGGCACAACGTCACTCAGTTACTCACGAATATGGTGAACAATTCAATGGTTTGTTGAAGGCAGTTTGAAACAATGATTCTTATTCTATACAACCACACTAGATCAGTATGTCTCATTCCTTCTCTCTTTCCTCAGAAGCCTATTGTTTCAACCCTCTCATTAACCTAATATGGAAACATTAAATCCTTTGGCATGACAAAAAAAGAATACAATCACCAATTTCTTTTAGGCCTAGCCACACTATGACTGATCAGAATCAACAACAAGGCAAAGAATACAAAAATTATGCGAAGTTTTGAGAATATGTAAATCAAACCACAAGGATGCTCAAGGCCTTCCTGAAATATACACATCAGGGAATCACTTTAGGAACCAAACGGACCATGAGACAGAAACATACCTATCTTTACGGGTCAGGAAGTCCATCATCAAGGTCTCACAACAAACATTCTCCAGCATCAGGCGTGAATTTATTTTAAAAACACACTAAAACTCTGAAGCTAGGAGATCTACAGGAAGAGTTCACCACAGGTGTTTCCATAGGACTCATCGAGATAATTGACACATTTTTATAGAAATTAAATAGTGCCATGGTAGATAAAATTATTAAATCATGCATATAGGCTTAATTAATTTTCCTCAAATTTGCCCTGTTTCATATGTAACAGATAAAGGGTGGTAAACATTGTACAGGGAGAAATATCAAAATCACAAACAGAAAGACAGTCCAATATGAAAATAGGTGGAGCATGTGAACAGGCAACTCACAGGAGTAAAACTGTCACTAACATAGAAAAGATGGCAAAAGGCACTGATTTTAGGAGACTGTAAATTCAGTCCCTAAATCATTTCCCCCCAAAAGATCAAACATAAGAATCTGAGAGGACAGAGGCCACCATGGCTCCCAGGGAGGAAGTCACGGCTTTGCAGGCTGAAACTGTGCAGCAAGAGGAGGAGCTGAGCTCCCTGAAGCATAGACTGAGGGCGGCTCTTCTGGTGGAGCAGGAGCCACAACAGCTGGTTGTGGTGTCACCCTGCCCCGGAAGGCCACTCTGCCCGGAGACAAGATTATACCCAGAGTCAGCAGAAAATCCTGCCTGCGCTTGCCGTGCCCGGACAGCTGTGCCTGCGGACAGCGTCCGTACTGTGGGCTGTGGTGGGCATGGTGGCAGCTGGTGTAGCCGCCCTGGCCTTGTGGACCACGAGCTAGTAGAAATGAGCAACCTGGCCTGCCAAGTGCTGCATGCAGAGGCACTGACGTGCCAGCCCAAGGTGTTTTTGGCCACAGCCTGGCTGCACTGCCTTGATTCGTCCCTGGGTTGCCTGCGCTACTCTCAGGCACTTACATCACCCTGGGCTCTAGACCTGGTCCACTGCTGTCACTTGGTAGCTAACCACTGAGACAGCGTGCCCACTCGCTACCTGGCTAACGATGCCTCTGTGCTGGCCAGCCGGCCCCTCGTGTTGACCAGCACCCTGAGCTTCCAGGGCCAAAACACAGTCTACCACTTCGACAGCGACCCTGGCCTACGCAGCGTTCTCTCTAACCACTCCCAGCGGAGATGGAGATCAATCGCGCAGATGGAGGGGTGGTCGGTGTAGTAACTGGAATCCTGCGCTGCCTGCAGAGGCTGGAAGTGTTGAAGATCGCTACAGGTCTGGACCTGTGTTACAGTGGCAGCCTGCTGCCCTTTGATGCCTTCAGAGGACTTTCTGCTGTATTAGGCTGAGAAGCCGCAAGCCTCACTGTCCGGCTTGCAGAGAGCAGAACCGGTGTCACTACCTGCAGGACTACCGGCTCCTGGCCACCAATACGTGCTGCCCAGTGCATTTTCTGAGCCCAGAAGAGGAGTGAGGTTTTCTCACTTATATTAAGCGAGCTCTAGATTCTGGATCACCCTACCTGTTCCTGGTCATCAGGCCTACAGGGATTTGAACATCAGGCCTCAAGTAGATGTGGACATCTATCATGTGTCTCATGCCCTACACATCTCTTAGAAATACTTGGAACAGAGGGATACAGAGAGCCTGAAACTGTTAAGAGAAACAATCCAGAAAGAGAAGCAGGGCACACAGAAGGGGCAGTTCTCCCCATTTATGTGATTTGCCCTCCAGGCAGTGACTCCAGGAAGCCTTGAAGATCCTGCAGTCCTTGACTTCAGCCCAAGAGTTCATCTCTTTAACAGTCCAGGGTGTTGTGGGTGGCCTCATGCTAAAATGGATGGCACATTTCTGAAGTTCTAGGGGGTTGGTATAATCTCACCTGAGAAATGGGTGGATTGTCATATAAGGCACAATTTAGAGAGCTTTTTGATTGGGCAAGGTGGAAAAAAAGCAGGACAGGCAAATAATCTGCAGTTTAAAACACAAAATCCTGTCACTATCATTTTATCTCACATAGTCGACACCCAATCAGTGCTGAAAACACCAGGCAGTTCTCAGAAACAGTATTAAAGATACATTCATTTACTTTTTTTTTTTTTTCAGTATTGTACAGAAGAGCTTGGAATTTTACATGATGTGTGAATACCTGACCTCCTTTTTACAAGGGGCTTTTTTATTGTAATTTTTTGGCTGATGTAGTTATGAATGTGTTATAATACTGTTTCTAAGAACTGTCTTCTGTTTTCAGTCCTTGAAAGGTGCCCTGAAAACGTGAGATGTCATGTAAGTGTCAGGATTTCGTGTTTTACTAGGAGTAGAATTGCCGGGTTACATGATAATAGTAGGTTTAACATGTGAGGACTGTCAGACTGTATTCCAAAGTGGTCGTACCATTTTATGTTCTTAGCAGCAACATATGAGATTTCTAATTTCTTCACTTCTTTTCCAAAACTTACCTGTTTCCACTTTTTTGATTTTAGCAATCCTAGTAGTTGCAAAGTGATAACTCTTTGTGGTTTTGAGTTACATTTCAGTGAGGCCTAATGATATTGAGCCCCTTTTCATTTGCTTATTGACAATTTTTATATCTTCCTTGGTGAAATGTGTGTTCAGAATCTTTACCCACCTTTCAATTGAGTTGTTTTGTCTTTTTGTTGTTGAGCTGTAAGAGCTCCTTGTGTATTCATGACACATTCTCTTATCGGGTACATGACTTGCAAATGTATTCTCTAATTCTGTGGGTTGATTTTTCACGTTCTTGATAGTGTCCTTTGATGCACTAAAGCTTTTAATTTTCATGAGGTCTAATTATAACTATTCCTACTTTGGTTGCTTGTGCTTTTGTGTCATAGCCAAGAAACCGTTGTCAAAGGCAAGATCCAGGTTTACTCCTACTGTCCGCTAACAGTTATGTAATTTTGTCTCCTACATTTGGGTTTAGATTCATATCGAGTTAATTTTTGTAACTGAGGTAAGAATCCAACTTCATTTTTTCGCATTGGATATGGATATCTGATATTCCCACAACCATATTTTAAAAGGCAATTGTTTCCCCATTGAATAGTTTTGGCATTCCTGTCAAAAATCAATTGACCATAAGGTGAAGGCATGTTTCTGGATTCTCACATCTGTTTCATTGATAGTGACATCTGTCCAAGGCAGTCTTGACTTTTGTGGACTTGAAGTAGGTTTTGAAGTCAGGAAGTATGAGTTCACGGACTTTGTTCTTCTTTTTCAAGATTGGCTTTTCTGTTCAGGACCCCTTGGTATTCCATATGAATTTCAAGGTTGATTTGTCCACTTTAGCAAAAAGGTCATTGGAATTTTGGCAGGGGTTGCATTGAATCTGTGGATTGTTTGGAGGTTATTGCAATTTTTACTATATTAAGTCTTCAGGTCTGTGGATATAGGATGTCTTTAAATTTATTTGTCTTCTTTTATTGCTTTCAGCAATATATTTAAGTTTTAGGATACAAAAATTGCACCACCATAGTTAAATTTAATCCTAAATATTTTATCATTTTAGAAGCTATTGTAAATAGAATTATGTTCTTTTTGCATTTTTCATTGCTAGTGTAGAGAAATACATGGACTTTTGTGCATTAATATCATATCTGGAAAATTTTCTGAATAACTTTATTAGCTGTAATACTTTTGTTTGTGGCTCCTTCAGGATTTTATATAGATTAGTCCTTATCATTTGTGAACAGAAATAGTTTTACTTCTTGTTTCCAATCTGGATGACTTTTATTTCTTTCTCTTGTCTAATTGCTCTGGCAAGAACTTCCAGTACAGTGTAGAGTAGAAGTGATGAAAGTAGACATCTTTTTTTCATTCCTCATCGTAAGGGGGAAGCGTTCAGTATTTTCTAATTAAGTATGATGTTAGCTATGGGCTCTCGTACATACCCTTATCATGTTGAAGAACTTGCCTCTAATTCTACTTTGTTGACTATTTTCACAATGACAGGATGTTGGATTTTGTTAAATGTTTTTCTATGTTTATTGAGATGACCATGTGGTTTTTTTCTCTTCATTTTCTTTATGTGGATTATTATATGCATTTTTTTATGTTGAACCACCCTTGCATTTCTGGGATAAATCCCATTTGAAAATGCTGTGTAATTTTTTATGTGCTGCTGGATTCAGTGGCTGGTATTTTGCTGAGGATTTTTCATTATATTCATTCATCTATCTTACTTAGAGAAAGGTCTATTTCAATCCTTTGCCAATTTTTAATTGGGTTATTTTTCTTCTCATTATTGGACTGTAAGAATATTTTACGGAGACAAGTGCATTATCAGACATTTGATTTGCACATATATTCTCTGATTCCGGGGGTTGATTTCTCACTGATTGGTGCGCTTTCAAGCAGAAAACATTTTAATTTTAATAAAATAAATCTTTAATAGTTAACTTTTTTCATATTCCAAAGGAAAATAGTGTGGAATGTGTAGTGCCTAGCATGGAGACCATCAATTCAGTTTTTATTACTACTATCAGCATTATAACTTGATAAGGAGGGTATCCCCTAGGAATATTTTAAATATGTATTATCAAGAAGAAAACAGTAGTACAATTGAATTTAAAAATACTTTTAAATGGGGCAAGAAAAAATAGAAAAAGAAATATAAAGCAGGTTGGACAAATAGATAAGAAAATGCAAGACAAGGTAGTAGATGGAAATGTAAAGATGCCACTACTTACAGCAAATCTAAACAGACTAAATCATTTAAACAAAGATTATCAGACTAGATTTCAAAAACTAACTATGTGTACTGTTTACAAAACAGGCTTACACAGAAGTATATAAGATGATAGTTAGTATAAAGGAAGGAAGAGATCTATTCCAACAGTAACCA
Organism: Equus asinus; assembly: GCF_041296235.1. Lineage (NCBI taxonomy): Eukaryota > Metazoa > Chordata > Mammalia > Perissodactyla > Equidae > Equus > Equus asinus. The sequence goes on from NC_091792.1 coordinate 108,742,659, forward strand.
TAGAAAGATGCTGTACCTGTACTACTATCAGACTCAGCAGACTAGGAGCACTAGTAAAAATAAAGATAAATACTTTATGATGGCAAATAGGTTACTCTTTCAAAAGAAGTCAAATTATTAATTGGTAACATCTACATATAAATCCTCCAAGTAAACAAAGTAAAAGTAGACAAAAAAAATTGAAAACAAACAAATCTATAGTCATAATAGGACATTTTTAAGGACGTTTCTCATTAACATAGAAGAAGATGACAAAATAATGAATAAATATGAAGAACACATTAAAAAAGTTATGAAGAACATACATGTAAAATGTAACCTATGTTATTTATATGACAATGATGAAAACACAATTTTAAATAGCATATAGAATTTTTAATGGAATTGACCATATGTGCTGTGGCATAAACCAAAATGCAGTACTTGAAAATTTTCATATCATATGGAGTATATTGTCTGGACTAGAAGTTTAGAAATTATCAAAAGAAAGATAACTAAAAAATCTCTAAATTTTGGAAATTAAGCAGTAACTTTCTAAATAATTCAGAGTCAACAAATAAATCATAAGCACACATGCAATTTCTCCTCAAATCCACTTCTAGGTATTATGCAACAGGCATGCATAAATATGTAAATTAAAAGACATATACAAGAATGCTTATGACAGCATTAGTAGTAATGGCCAGTAAATTAATAACAATCCAAATGTTCATCAATCAATAAATGAAGAGATAATTTCTGGTGTTGTCATGCAATCAAATATAATACAGCCAACTAATCAATCAAAAACTGCTAAAAAAAAAAAGACAAAAACAAATAAGTACATACTATAATTCCAATAGGTAAACAAGACAACTTAACTATGGTATTTAAACTTAAGGTATAGTTAATTCCGGAAAAGGAGTAGTGGAAGAGCCCAGGAAACTGGGGTGGTTCTATGTATCTGTGGAATCCTGTATCAATACCTGCAAGTTGGGACATTGGTGTGTGCATTTCAAAACAATTTTCTAGCTAATTTTGAAATTTTGAGCTGCTCATTTAGGATATATGCATTTTTCTTATGTATCTCGTACTTAAAAGGAATATTTTACAAAATGTACTGTATTTAGAAATTCCAAGGAATCAAATAGCACAAAAAGAAAAAATATAAAAATAAACCCCACAAAGAAATGTGGGGGATGCTATAATAGCATGGCCAGGAAAAGCCTCTCTGAGATGTTACTACCTCTACTGTAAGGAGGTGGAAGCAAGCCTTGAGGTGTTGCAGGGAAAAGTTGTCCAGGAGAGAGACAGAGAAGACTAAGTTTACAAAGATGAGGAGGTGAGAACACTTTAGGTAACTTCCAGAATGAGCTAGAAGGCCAGGGTACCTACAACAGGATCTGCATGGAATAAAATGATAATGAGGCTGCCAGGGATATGAACACATAGGATCCTGTAGGGCAACCACCAGATTTGGAATTTATTCTAAAAGGGAGGAGAAGCCAGACAGAAATTTTGAGCAGAAGACTGTCGTAATTGGATGTCTATTTCAAAAGTGATTCTGGTTGGAGGAAGAAAAATAAAGAACATAACGTAGAAGAGAAGAGTAGAAGCACAGGGACTGGTGAGGAAGCAATTCACCCAGGATGATGCAATTCTTCTTTAAATATTTTGTAAGGACCATCCTACAACTGCATTTCCACCATCTCATATATACCTCTTACAATGTCTCATATCATTTCCTCTGCAAGAAAAGATTACATTATACCAACTTAACTTTACTTTCTAAAATATTTATCATTCATAAAATTCTAATTGAAAAGCCAAACCATCTATGAGGACCCAAATAAATATTTACTATTACTTCTGCAATTGTACAACATTGATTTTACAACATATGTATGACACATTTCAAATGCCTTACACAGGAATGATATGCATAGGTCATATAACTTCATTTCAGTTGTGCTATCTTTGTGTTTCTCCCTTGGATATACATAAAATGCTATGAAATTGTCAAAAATTCACCACAATCAGCCAGTGAAACCTGTACATCGAGCTGTCTTCTGGATCGAGTTGGTCATGCACCACAAAGGAGTCAAACACCTGCAACCAGCCTCCCACGACCTCACCTGGTTCCAGTACCACTCTTTGGATGTGATTGGGTTCCTGCTGGCCTGTGTAGCAACTGCTGTATTTGTGACCACAAAATGTTGTCTGTTTCGTTGCTGGAAGTTTGCTAAAACAGGAAAGAAGGAAAAAGGGAGTAGTTATAGCTGAGGCCTGAAGCTACAATGCCTCATAGATAGGAGTCCTCAAATTTATTCCAGAAAGACTATATGATGTAAGCGTTCCTTCCTCTTGAGACAAAATAACGTTTCACAATTTCCCTTCTCAGATCAAAATTTGTATTCAAGGAATTTACTTTCTCTTTAAGAGTTAGAAGTATGTCATTCAAAGAGAAAAAGTCTTGGGAAAAAAGTTAATTAGGAATAAAAGTGTATGAGTACATACTGAAATTTATTATTCCAATTCAAAACTTATGCCAAAAAAACCTTGAGCTTAATTATTCAAAGATTGCATACGGACAGAAAACATTAAGTAGTCTATTGACAATATCGATATTATTGTGCAAGTGCTCAGAATATTTTAACTTCATTTTGATGCATAACTTGGTAGTTTTATCTTTTGCTAAAGATAAAAGATAAAGATTTCTTTTTGCTAAAGAAACTATTCCATAGTTAGAATTGTATAAAATGATTCAGCCTTCAATTTCCTTTTGGGAGACCAGTAATGCTACTTGGATTTAGTGTGCATCCAGCCTCAGCATGACTCCTTGCCTAAAGACATGGCAAGATGTTTGCCTTCATGCAGTTTAACTCCTTTTCCAATGGAATGTATGTGGATTTAGAAATATAACAACTGCTACATGCTTCCTATTATACAACTGAGCTATTTAAGAAAGACTTTGATTTCAGTAGCTTATCCTCTTTACCTCATAGACCCTTAAAAACATTCATCTGGGTGCTTTCACGCTCATTTTAGCCTTTGATAATGGATGCTAGGTCCCAATTGTAAGTTTCATAAGCTAAAACCTGTACTCTAAAGAAATTATTGAATTTTCATTCTCCCAAGTGTGTATGTACATACATATGTCCACTTATTTCAAATCAAGGCACTGCATGACTTACCTTCTTACAGATATGGTGAGCAATTCAGTGTGTTTGTTGAAGGCAGTTTGAAATAATGATTCTTATTCTATGTAACCACACTAGATCAGCATATCTCATTCCTTATTTCTTTTCTCAGAAGCTTATTGTCTCATCCCTCCCATTAAACTAATGTGTAACCATCAAATCCTTTGGCATGAAAAGAAATGAATATAATAACCATTTTCTTTTAAACCTAGCCACACTATGACACACCATAATCAACAAAAATGCAAAGAATACAAAAATTATGTACATTTTTGAAAATGTATAAATCAAACCACAAGGATTCTTAAGGCCTTCCTAGATCCAACACCAGGGATTCACTTTATGATCAAAGTGGTCCAAGTTAAGAAACATTTATTTGTACTCCCTCGTCAAGGGACCATCATCAAAGTCTCAAAACAAATATTCCCCAGTCTATGGCATGAATTCATTTTCAAAAAACTTAAAACTTTGATGCTGAGGGAATTATACAATAAATTTATCACAGTTTTTCCCATGAGACTCCTCTGCAAAATCGACACATTTTAAAAATAGAAAGTGCCATAATAAATTCATTAATAAAAAATAAAGTGTCACAGTAAATAATAATGTTCAATCATGAATCTTGGCCAAATTTGTTTTTCCTCAAATCTACCCTGCAACACATATAGCAGAAAGAAGACTGGCATCCATTATATGATGAGAAATCTTATGTCACAAACAAAACAGAAACAGTCCAGTATGAAAATATGGAGGATTGAACAGGTGATTCACAGAAGGAAAATTGACCTATCATGTATAACAAACACAAAAGCACTGACACTTCAGGAAATATAAATTAAATCAATAAATTATTTTCCCAGAGATGACTTATCAAACACAAGAATCTGAGTAAATTATTTTTTAGGGAGTATAATGTGGAATAACGCTTTCAAATAAAATTTAAACATACCGTTTAACCCTGTGATTCTACATCTAGAAAACTGTCTGCAGAAAAACTTGTGCATCCACATATTATGTGCAGGATGTAGCCTCGAGCACTTAAATAGCTGTCCATCAACAAACCTACTGACCTCCTAATAAAGTCATGTGATATACAGAAATTACAGGTAGATTACAAGCATTATTGATGAATGCTGTCCACATCACATTGCTAAACAAAAAGCTAAATCCAAGTTTAAAAAAATAAGCATTATGCTCTTCTTTGGAAATAAGATTAAATCTATGTAAATCTGTATATACACAAAGGAAATCATTTGGAAAAATACATAATTTCCAATGAAGAGAATTTAAATGTTTAATCTATGGAAGTCTTCATTGCTGACTTTTCACGATACTGTTTTCAAATATTAATTACATGGTTTAAAAACTTAATTAAATAAATAAATAGAATGATTCAAGATAAGTTCCAAGATTCTGATATTATGTTATTGATCCAGTTGTGTCATTCAGAATACTTTAACTGACCAGAAATCTGGTATAGTATCTATTTTATTGAATTGGAGCCCTATTTAGGACACCTATTTTATATTTCAAATATCTAGAATAAATATAATACAATGTTTATTAAAAATTTCAATAATTGTACAAATCTAACACAATTCTTAATGATTTTACTGTTGATATTTAATGAATCTTATAGTTGCTTATGGACCCCTGGCTTACTTCAAAGGCTATATGTATGGTGATTTAAGGTATGACTACAGGAGTGGTCAAAGATGGCAGCATAGGAAGACCCTGCGCTCACTTCATCCAACAGACACACTGAATCTACACCTTTGTGTATAACAATTCCTGATGAAGAAGAACTGAGATCTGACTGAATAGCTGTGCACAGCAAACAAAGAAAAGACATAGAAAAGGATAGAAGGATGGTGACATAGCATTGAGGGGATTCCCACCTCCAATTTGGTGACAGGCAGCAGGGAGGGAAATCATAGGAAAGTTGCACAGGCTTGCCTGACCTGGAGAATAGCAAAATGTCTGTGATTGAGAGCATCCAGACTAAATGGGAAGTAAATCCAATTTCCCAGCCCCAGAATATCTGCAAAACAGGCAAGGAGCTGCTGGAACTCTCTCCAGGATGGGAGGTGTCAGCAAGCACCATATTTTACATTCCTCTCCAGCAGACAACACAGGAGAGAGCGGGATCCAGATGCTCTAGCCAGCTTGTTAAGGCCGCCACAGTGATCCATGAGACCCTGGTCCACACCAGCTTCAGCACATCCATAAAGGAAGTCTCAGTAAGGCAAGCCCTCAACTCACTAAATCAGTGCCCACTCTGCCTCCAACCATTTCACAAGGTGGGCCTTGGCCAGGCAGGCTCTGGGAACCACCCATCCCACACTTGCTTTTGATGAAACCATTCCCCAGCAGTGGCTCCCACATGATGAACACTGGGAATAACTTGACCCTGCCCACTCTGGCTCCAGCCATCCCCAGCTGCAGCCTTGGTGCATGGTGCCTCTAACAGTTCCAAGCATTCCCCAAAGGCAGCCCAGTATGGCTCACACCAGGAAACACCCAACCACACACAATCATACAACAGCCATCCTGCCAAGATGGCCCACGTGCAGTACTCTAAGACTCTTCCAGCCTGTGCCCACTCCAGCTCCAGCTGACATGTGAAGGCAGCCCAGACTCAGTGTGCTTCAGGAATTCCCTGATCTGTGACCCTGCCAGCTCCAGCCTGCCTCCCAAAGTCATCTGGCACATGCAGTCTACAGCAGGGATACTCCAACACAGGGCCACCTCTTCAAGACTAGGAGAGGGAGCTGTTTCACCTAATATATAGAAACAATCATAGAAAGGCAAACAACATGAAGAGACAAAGATATATGTTCCAAAAAAAGAACAGGATAGACCTCCAGGAAAAAAACCCTAAAGAAATAGACATAAGTAATTTACTTGATAAAGAGTTCAAAGGAATTGTGATAAAAATGGTCACTAAACTCAGGACAAGAATTGTGGAGCACAGTGAGAATTTCAACAAAGTGTTAGACAATATAAGAAAGAACCAATCAGAGCTGAAGAATACAATAATTGAAAGGAAAAATACACTACAAGGAATCAATAGCAGATTAGATGACACAGAAGAATGGAACAGCAATCTGCAAAACAAAATAGTGGAAATCACCCAAGTAGACAGAAAAAAGAAAAGAGAATTTTAAAAAATGAGAGTAGCTTAAGGGATCTCTGTGTCAACATAAAGCATACTAACATTTAACATTTGAATTATATGTCTCACAGAAGGAGAAGAGAGAAAGAGATAGAAAATCTACTTGAAGAATTAACTGCTGAAAACTTCCTGAACCAGAGCAAGGAAATGGGCATCTAGGTCTGGAAGCACATAGAGTTCCAAAATAAGATGAGCCCATGGAGATCCACAGAAAGACATATTATAATTAAAATGGCAAAAACTAAAGAAAGAATCTCAAGAGCAGCAAGGGAAAAATAAGAAGCTATATACAAGGGAACTCCCATGACAGTATAAGCTGATAGTTCAGCTGAAAATTTTCAGGGAAGAAAGATGTGGCAGAATTTATTTAAAGTGCTGAAGGAAAACACTTACAACCAAGAATACTCTACCCAGCCATGTTATCATTCAGAATTGAAGAAGAAATAGTTTCTCAGAAAAGTAATAGCAAAAGGAGACCATCAACACTAACCCAGACTTAGAAAAAATGTTAAAGCATCTTCTTTGAAGAAGGGAATCACTAGAAATAAGAAAATACAGCAAAAAAAAAAAAATCTCAGTGTTAAAGGCAAACGTTTAGTAAAGGCAATGGATGAGCCACTTAAAAAGCTATTATGGGGGGCAATCTGGTTTCATAGTGGTTAAGGCGAACTTCGTGTGCTTCACTTCTGCAGGCTGGGGTTCTCAGGGTCAGATCCTGGACACTGATCTATGCATCGCTCATCAAGCCATGCTTTGGAAGTGTCCCACATGCGAGATGAAGGAAGATTGCCACTGATATTAGCACAGGGGCAATATTCCTCAAGCAGGAAGGAAAGAGGAAGGTTGGGAATGGCTGTCAGCTCCAGGCAAATCTTCCTCACACCCACACATGAAAGCTATTATGAGCATTAAAAGGCAAAAGTAGTAAAATTCACTAAAACTAGAATAAGTAGTTGAGGGATACACAGAACAAAAAGAGGTAAAAGATGATTTCAAATCTTGTTTCATGGAAGATAAGAAAAATGTAGTACTTTCAGAAAGCATTTGAAAATCAGGAATTAACACCTGAAAATGGACAGCTATGTATACAGGCTGATATATATGAACCTTATGGTAACCACAAACAAGAAACCTACAATACTTCCAAGAAATATAAATAGAAAGAAACACAAACACAAGAATAAAAACATGCATCAAAACACAAAGGAAGAGACAAAGCCAAGAAGAAAGGAACAGAGAAGAATTACAAAGACAACTAGAAAACAATTAACAAAATGGAAATCAGTACGTAGCTATCAATAATTACTTTAAATGTAAATGGACTAAATGCTCCAATCCAAACACATGTGGTGGCAGAATGGGTAAAAAAACCAAGAACCATCGATATGTTGCCTATAGGAACTCACGTTGGATCTAAAGACACAAGCACACTGAAAGTGAAGGGATGGAAAGAGATTTTCCTTGCAAATGGAAATGAAAAGAAAACTGGAGAAGAAATATTCATATCATAAAAAAATCGACTTCAAAACAAAGACTGTAACAAAAGACAAAGAAGGACATTTCATAATAATTAGGTGCCAATCCAAAAAGAAATATAAAATTTGTAAATATTTATGCACCCACATATGAGTATCTAAATATGTAAAGACTATATTGACAGACATAAAGGGAGAAATTGATGGTAATAAAATAATATTAGAAACCCTTAATATCCCACTTATATCAATGGATAGGTAATCCAGACAGAAAATCAATAAGGAAACATTAGCCTTAAATGAAACACTGGACCAGATGGACATAATAGACAGAAACCGAATATTCCGTCCACAAACTGCAGGATACACATTCTTTTCAATTGCACATGGAACATTCTCCAGGATTGATCACAGATTAAGCCACAAATAAGTCTCAATAAATTTAATAAGATTGAAATTATATCAAATATCTTTTCGGACCACAACAGTATGAAACTAACAATCATTCTAAAAGGAAAACTGGGAAAAATACAAACATGTGGAGACTAAATAGCACGCTACTCAATAATTGATGAGTCAATGAAGAAATCAAACAGGAAATCAAAAACACCAGAGAAAAATTTAAATATGACATGTGAAAACTTACGGTGTAGACTAAAGTCATACTAAGAGGGTAGTTTATATCAGTAGAGGCCAACCTCAAGCAAGAAGAAAAATATCAAGTACACAATCTAACAATATACCTAAAGGAACCAGAAAAAGAAGAACAAAGCGCCAAATCAGTAGAAGTAAAGAAATAATAAAAATCAAAGAGAAAAAAATGAAATAGAGAATAAGAACAGCAATAGCAAAAAGCCAATGAAACAAAGACCTAATTCTTTGAAAAGATGAAGAAAATTGACAAACTTCCAGCTAGACTCACTGAAAAAAAAGACAACGTTCAAACAAATAAAATCAGACATGAAAGAGGAAAATTACAACAAGACCACAGAAATACAAAGGATTATAAGAACTACTAAAAGCTATATGCCAAATAATTGGAGACTCAGAAGAAATCGATAAACCCTTAGAACTATGCAACCTTCCAAAACTGAATCAAGATAAACTGAATCAAGATAACTGAATCAACCTAAATGGTTAGCAAAATTAGGTTCTTCTTTATAACCTGTGGAAATCTATATCAATATCTAGGTACCAGGCACATTGTTATATTCACTTTGTGACAATTTTCTAGCTAATTATGAAATTTTGATCTGTTCTCTTAGGATATGCACATTTTTCTTACATATTTCAAACAAATTAAAGATATGTTTTACAAAATGTATTTATAATTCTAGGAATCAAATATGAAAGAAAACATAAGCAATGCTTAGAAGTGGTATCAAAGTGTGGCCAGGAAAAACCTCACTGAGATGTGACACTGAAGCCAAAGCCCCCATGAAGAGTTAGAAGCAAGACTTAGGGTGTCATGGAGAATGCTGCTCTAAGAGAGGAGCAGAGGGGACACAAAGTGCAAAGGTGCTGAGGTGGGAACACATTTGGCAACATAAACCTAGCAGGCCAATGTGCCTACAACAGCATGTGCATGGGACAAAAGTGATAGGAGAAGAGATTTCCAGAAGTATGAACTTTCACAGTCCTATAGGACAAACTTCATTATTTGACCTTTCACAATAATATTTTCATTTATTACTTATGTGATTTTAAAAATAATTGGTGAAATAAACATATTGATTCAAGATAACAAGTTCTAAGATTTTGGTATCATGTTATCAATGCATTAGTTTTATTTGGGACAATTGAATTGACTGGAAATCTGGTCTACTATCTAATAAATCAAATTGGGGCCTTTTCAGGACACCCATTTTGTATTTAAAATATTGTAACTAAATATATTACAACATGTATTTACAATTTCAATAGTTGTAAAAATCTTAACTCACACAAATTTAATGACTTTACTGCAGTTTTCATGTCAATGTTGAATGAATTTTACAAAAGCTTAAGAACCTCTGCTGACTTCAAAAGTTTATATTTGTGGTGATTTTGAGACATGACTACAAATACTTTGACACCCCCCACCCACATCAAGTAATTTCCCCTCTTGAACTTTAGTAAGCTTTGTTCTGTCTCACAAATTAGTTTAAGTGTTGCAGTTTAACTTCCAAAGCTCAGTTACAAAACCCAACATGTTGTCTCTCTCTCTCTCTCTGTTTATTTCTCTGTCTCTTTCTGTCTCATTCTCTCTCGCGCATTCTCTCTCTCACTCCTCCTCTCTTTACTCACAGTGGAGCACTGTATCATACCCAAAATTTCCATTATAAACAGACCATTTGGTGGTGAGATTACACAGATATGCCTAAAACGTCCCAGTTGTTCCAGCCCTCCAGCAATTTGAGTCTACTCAAACCAACAACCCTGCAGATGATTACAGCCCCAGCCACCAAATTACTGTAACTGCCTGAGAAACCTTGTGCAAGAATCACCTAGCTGAGCCCAGCCAACACCCAAAACTATGAGAGATAATAATAAAATGAGTATTCTAAATATAAAATGTAAAATGACTTCTAAGCCCCTATATTTAAGGGCAGTTTTTATGCAATAATAGATAACTGGAATAATATTTCTACATAATTTTAATTATAGCTTTGTAATAATATTACAGTTAAGATATAGCTACATAAATGGGAAACTATAAATGTTACTCTTTGTAAATAACTCTAACCCAGAAATGGGACTCACCATAGCATGGTGGTTAAGAGCTGGCACTCTGGACTAGATAGCCTGGATTCAAGTCCCTGCAAAACCACCACAGAGTTATGTGGGGTTGGACAAGTTACTTAACCTCCCTATGCCTCAGCTTCCCCATCAGTGAAATGCAGATAAACTAATGGTATTAACTACCTCATGGGGTTGTGGAAAGGATGAATGTGTTAACATTGTAAAGTGCTAAAAAGAAGTGTGTTGTATATAGTGAAATATAATTTGCATTTATAATTAAATATAATTTAACCATTATCATTTAAATGCATAGAAAAATTTCCACAATGATTTTAGTCTTCCGATAAATTACTTAACATATTTTAAATGTAACACGTTTCAAATGTCAATGATAATAATAATAGCATTTCCTATTAAATATGTAGGAATTAAATATGTAGGATTTAAATTAGGGGGGACAAATGAAGGAGTGACAAACTATGGCCTCTGGGCCAAATCTAGGCAGCCATATCTCCTTTTACCATTGAGGCAAAATTCACACAACATAAAATTCACCTCTTTAACCATTATAAAGTATACAATTCAGTGGTATTTAATACATTCACAATAATGTGCAACTATTACTCTTATCTAGATCCAGAGCATTCTATTACCCCAAAAGGAAAGTATATACCCATGAGACAGTTATTTCCCATTCACCCATCCCCAGGTCCTAGGAAAACGACATTGTGTTAGCATCACTCTACAGACTATTAGGTAATGCCAAAAAATAAAAATAAAAAATAAGTAAAAGGATGCACTCTTACCAAACCAGGTTCATTTTGCCCGCCAGACAGTACACCAACCACCAAGACTAGGAGTTTTGCATCAGAGAAAAGGTTTACTACAAGTCTGCCAAGCAAGAAGATGGGAGAAAAAGTTTCAAATCCACCTCCATGAAAATGGGGATTAGGAATATTTATGGGATAAAGGGGCAGGGTAGTCTAAAGTATTGGGATAGATGATTGGAGGTAAGGAAAAGTGAGGTAATCTATGATCGGCACAAGTGTAGTCAAGCTTCATAGCTCTTCATGGGACACATGTTCACAAAATAGTGGCATTAGCATAATATACAGGTGGAGTTTTCAGCCCCCCAGACATCAAAGGGTCAACTATTAGACAGTCCCAGTTGATGTGTCAGTGGTCTACACTGAAAAGATAAACAAAATAGACAAACTTTAAATAGACTTATAAGAAGAAAAAAGATTCAAATAAAATTAGAAATGAAATATTACAATACCACACAAATAGAACAGATCATAAGAGACTACTATGAATAATTATAGGCCAACAATTTGGACAACCTAGAAGAAATAGAAAACTTCCTAGAAATATAAAACCTACCAAGACTGAATCATGAAGAAATAGAAAATCAGAACTGACCATTATCAGCAAGGACATTGAATCAGTCATCAAACCTCTTAACAAACAAAAGTCTAGGACCAGATGGCTTCACTGGTAAATTCAAACCAACATTTAAAGAATTAAAAATAGTCCCCCTCAAACTCAACCAAAAAATAAAAGAGGAGGGAACATTTTTAAACTCATTTTATGAGGTCAGCATTAACCTGGTACCAAAACCAGACAAGGACACCATAGAAAAGAAAATTACAGGCCAATACCCCTGATGAACATAGATGCAAAAATCCTCAGCAAAATGTTCGCAAACTGAATTCAACAATACATTAAAAGAATCATACACTATGATCAAGTGGGATTTATTCCAGGGCTGGTTCAACATCTGCAAATCAATCAATATAATAATTTTCATTAACAAAATTATAGGTAAAAATAATGTGATCATCAAAATCAACTGAGAAAAGGCATTTAACAAAACTTGACATCCGTTTATGACAAAAACTCTCAACAAAATGGGTATAGAGGGAAAGTACCTAAACATAATAAAGGCCGTGTATGACAAACGACAGCCAATATCATACCCAATGGTGAAAAGCTGAAAGCTTTTCCTCTAAGATCAGGAATAAGACAAGGATGCCCACTCTTGCCACTTTCATTCAACATATTACGGGAAGTCCTTCCCAGAGCAATAGGCAAAAAAAAAAAGAAATAAAATCACCCAAATTGGAGCAGAAGAAGTATACTTGTCTCTATTTGCAGCTGACATGATATTATACATAGAAAACTGTAAAGGCTCCACCAAACAAATCATCAGAAATAATAAAAGAATTCAGTAAAGTTACAGGATACAAAATCAATACACAAAAATCAGTTGCATTTCTACACACTAACATCGACTATCAGAAAGAGAAATTAAGAAAGCAATCCCATGTACAGTCGCATCAAAGAGAATAAAATATTTAAGAATACATTTAACTACAATGGTGAAAGATCTGTACACTGAAAACTATAAGACATTGGTGAAAGAAACTGAAGAAGACACAAATATATGGAAAAATATTTTGTCCTCACGGATTGGGAGAATCAATATTGTTAAAATTTATGTATTACCCAAAGCAATCTACAGATACAATGCAATCCCTATCAAAATTCCAATGCATTTTTACAGAAATAGAACAACAATTCTAAAATTTGTATTGAACTACGAAAGACCCCAAATAGTGAAATCAATCTTGAGAAAGAAGTGCAAAGCCAGTGGTATCACCCTTCCTGATTTCAAACCATATTACAAAGCTATAGTAATCAAAGCAATACGATATTGGCATAAAAACAGACATATAAATCAAAGGACCAGAATAGAGAGCCCAGAAATAAACCCATGCCTATATGATCAACTAATTTACAACAAAGTAGTCAAGACAATACAATGGGGAAAGGACAGTCCCTTCAATAAATGGCGTACGGAAAACTGGACTCAGGGCAGCCCCGGTGGCATAGAGGTTAAGTTCGCACATTCCGCTTCGGTGGCCCCGTGTTCATTGGTTAGGATCCCAGGTGTGGACATAGCACCGCTTGGAAAGCCATGCTTGTGGCAGGCATCCCGAATATAAAGTGGAGGAAGATGGTCACAGATGTTAGCTTAGGGCCAGTCTTCCTCAGCAAAAAGAGGAGGATTGGCAGCAGATGTTAGCTCAGGGCTAATCATCCTCAAAAAAAAAAAAGAAAAAGAAAAAGAAAAACTGGACACCCACATGCAAAAACAGAAATTGGACCCCTATTTTACACCGTACACAAAAATCAAATCAAAAAGGATTAAAGAAGGTGGGCAGAGCAAAATGGCGGGGTGAGCTGACCCGGGATTCTCTCCCTTCCAAAATACAACAAAAGACTGGAAGAACTGAATTTCAGAGAATAAACATAATGCCAGCTCGTTAGAGACCTACAATACCAAGAAGGCGGAGATCATAACCTTCCTTACACCCTCGGAGGCCCCGGAACGGTAGGAGAGAACATCGCTCCCTCCCCTAGAGTCTGCGATCGCTGCGGCGCGGGTCGGGAAGGAGCGGGGGAGGGGCCGCGCGACCGGGGGATCATCCAGGACTCCTGCTGCTGATTCAGTGGAGACCCGCTGACGGGGGGGAAAGCTTCCGTCCGCGGGGACCCTATAAATCAAGGGCCTTGGGAGACCAAAGAACAGAACTGATCTGAACCCAGACCAGCGTGTGTGAGTAACAGCCCCTCCCCCCCAGCGAAGCCAGTGGGCGCAGCCATCTTGCCCCGAAGGCGGAGAGCTAACATGCCGCTCTCGACCCCCATCTAGTGGCGACAGGCTGTAACTGCAACTGAATTCCACCACCATGAGAAAAAACCGCTCCTCTACCATCCAGCAATTTATAAAAGCCCCAGACCAGAAGGAAAACAATAAAAACACAGAATTAAGTCCTGAGGACTTGGAATTAGGTAAACTAAGTGATAATGAATTCAGAGCAGCTATAATCAAAAAATTCAATGAGGTAGAGAGAAAGATAGAGAAACAAGCCGAGTTCTGGAGTTACTTCACAAGAGATTGAAATCATAAAGAAGAATCAAACAGAATTACTTGAGATGAAAAACACAATGGACCAGATAAAACAGAATACAGATTCCCTGAATGCCCGTGTAGACAATATAGAGGAGCAAATCAGCATAATCGAGGACAGACAGGCTGAATGGTGCCAGACAGAGGAAGAAAGAGAACTAAGAATTTTAAAAAATGAGGAAAATCTCCGAGAGATAATGGATTCAATGAGGAGTAAGAACATAAGGATCATAGGAATTCCCGAGAATATGGAAAAGGGAAATGGAGCAGAAAGTGTGCTTAACGAAATTATTGAAGAGAACTTCCCAAATCTAGGGATCAACAGAGAAATGTGTGTAGAGGAGGGTTTTAGATCTCCTAGATTTGTCAATGTAAAAAGACCCACCGCAAGGCACATAATAGTAAAGTTGGCAAATAGGAATGATAAGGAAAGAATACTCAGGGAAGTAAGAAAAATAAAGAGAATAACCTGTAAAGGAGCCCCTATCAGACTGTCAGCGGATTTCTCTACAGAAACCCTACAAGCTAGGAGAGAATGGAGTGATATATTCAAAGCTTTAAAGGATAAAAACCTTCAGCCAAGAATACTCTATCCAGCAAGAATTTCCTTCAGATATGAGGGAGAAACTAAATCTTTTCCAGACAAACAAAAGTTAAGGGAATTTGTAACTAAAAGCCCTCCATTACAAGAAATCCTCAAGAAGGCTCTCATACTTGAAAAAAGAAAAAAGGGAGAAAGGGGACACAAGCCACAGACTAGGGAGACCGATGGATAGAACCAGAACAGAATAGCAAATATTCAACTATAGCATTAGGGTAAAAATAAGGAAACTACCAAAACAAGGACGATCTTAGCACTCTAACTACAAATTAATAAGACGAGTTGGAATAAAAAATGAAAATAATTATTTAGGAGGGGAAGAGCAAAGGGTCTAAATCAGTATTGGTCGAGTAAGTAAGAGACCACCAGAGAATAGACTATATTATACATGAGATTCTAAATACAAACTTCAAGGTAGACACTAAAATAAAGTACAGAACAGAGTCACAAATCATAGATAAGGAAAAATCTAAGAAACCCAGCATAAGAAATTTCAGTATTAAATGGATAGTCTAAAGCACACAGGAAAAGAAACACAGGAAAACAAGATAATGAGCGACAGATTGACAGCATTAAGTCCACATGCATCAATAATCACTCTCAATGTGAATGGATTGAACTCTCCAATAAAAAAGACACAGAGTGGCAAAATGGATTAAAGAACAAGATCCAACAATTTGTTGCCTCCAGGAAACACACCTCAGCCCCAAGCACAAACACAGTCTCAGGGTGAAGGGGTGGAGGACAATACTTCAAGGAAATAGCAAGGAAAAAAAGGCAGGTGTTGCAATTCTCATATCAGACCAAGTGGATTTCAAAATAAGACAGGTAAAGAGAGACACAGAGGGACAATATATAATGATCAAAGGGACACTTCATCAAGAAGAAATAACGCTTATAAATATCTATGCACCCAACACAGGAGCACCAAGATTCATAAAGCAACTATTAACAGACCTAAAGGAAGATGTTAAAAACAACACAATAATAGTAGGGGACCTCAACACCCCACTCACATCAATGGACAGATCATCCAGACAGAAAATCAACAAGGAAATAGTGAAGCTGAATGAAAAACTAAAACAATTGGACTTAATAGACATATATAGATCACTCCACCCTGAAGGAGCTGAATACACATTCTTATCAAGTGCACATGGAACATTCTCTAGGATAGACCATATGTTGAGAAACAAGGCAAGCCTCTACAAATTTAAAAAAATTGAAATAATAACAAGCATCTTCTCAGATCATAGTACTATAAGGCTAGAAATTAATTACAAGAAAAAAGTTGAGAAAGGCACAAAGATGTGGAGACTAAACAACACACTACTGAACAAGAAATGGATCACTGAAGAAATTAAAGAAGAAATAAAAAAATACCTGGAAACAAATGAAAATGATAGCATGCCATACCAACTCATATGGGATACAGCAAAAGCTGTATTAAGAGGAAAATTCATCACAATACAGGCACATCTTAACAAACAAGAAAAATCCCAAATAAGCAACCCTAAAGCACACCTAACTGAACTAGAGAAAAAAGAACAAATGAAGCCCAAAGTCAGCAGAAGGAGAGAAATAATAAAAATCAGAGCATAAATAAATACTATTGAAACGAAAAAGGCAGTAGAAAGGATCAATGAGACAAATAGCTGGTTTTTTGAGAAGATAAATAAAATTGACAAACCACTAGCCAGACTTACAAACAAAAAAAGGGAGAAAGCTCAAATAAACAAAATCAGAAATGAGCGAGGAGAAATAACAACAGACTCTGCAGAAATACAACAGATTATAAGAGAATACTACAAAAAACTATATGCCAACAGAATGGATAACCTAGAGGAAATGGATAAATTCTTGGATTCCTACAATCTCCCAAAGCTCACTCAAGAAGAGGCAGACAATTTGAACAGACCAATCACAAGGAAAGAGATTGAAACAGCAATCAAAAACATCCCAAAGAATAAAACCCCAGGACCAGATGGCTTTCCTGGGGAATTCTACCAAACTTTCAGAGAGGATTTAATACCCATCCTTTTCAAGCTATTCCAAAAAATTAGGGAAGATGGAATACTTCCTAACACATTCTATGAGGCCAACATCACGCTGATACCAAAACCTGACAAGGACACCACGAAAAAAGAGAACTACAGGCCAATATCACTGATGAACATAGATGCAAAAATTCTAAACAAAATTTTGGCAACCAGAATTCAGCAATTCATCAAAAGAATCATACATCAGGATCAGGTGGGATTCATACCAGGGACACAGGGATGGTTCAACATCCGCAAATCAATCAATGTGATACACCACATCAACAAACTGAGGAATGAAAACCACATGATCATCTCAATAGATGCAGAGAAGGCATTTGACAAGATCCAACAGCCATTTATGATAAAAACTCTGAACAAAATGGGCATAGAAGGAAACTACCTCAACATAATAAAGGCCATATACGACAAATCCATAGCCAACATCATACTCAATGGGCAAAAACTGAACGCCATCCCCCTGAAAACAGGAACGAGACAAGGATGCCCTCTATCACCACTCTTACTTAACATAGTACTGGAGGTCCTGGCCAGAGCAATCAGGCAACAAAAAGGAATAAAAGGAATCCAAATAGGGAGGGAAGAAGTGAAACTCTCGCTGTTTGCAGACGACATGATCTTATATATAGAAAACCCCAAAGAATCCATTGGAAAACTCTTAGAAGTAATCAACAACTACAGCAAAGTTGCAGGGTACAAAATCAATTTGCATAAATCAGTAGCATTTCTATACTCCAATAACAAACTAACAGAAAAAGAACTCAAGAATACAATACCATTCACAATCGCAACAAAAAGAATAAAATACCTTGGGGTAAATTTAACTAAGGAAGTGAAGGACCTATATAATGAAAATTACAAGGCCTTTCTGAGAGAATTGGATGACGACATAAGGAGATGGAAAGACATTCCATGTACATGGATTGGAAGAATAAACATAGTTAAAATGTCCATTCTACGTAAAGCAATCTACAGATTCAATGCCATCCCAATCAGAATCCCAATGACATTCTTTACAGAATTAGAACAAAGAATCCTAAAATTCATATGGGGCAACAAAAGACCCCGAATTTCTAAAGCAATCTGGAGAAAAAAGAACAAAACGGGAGGCATCACGATCCCTGACTTCAAAACATACTACAAAGCTACAGTAATCAAAACAGCATGGAACTGGTACAAAAACCGGTGCACAGATCAATGGAACAGAATTGAAAGCCCAGAAATAAAACCACACATCTATGGACAGCTTATCTTTGACAAAGGAGCTGAGGGCATACAATGGAGAAAAGAAAGTCTTTTCAACAAATGGTGCTGGGAAAACTGGAAAGCCACATGTAAAAGAATGAAAATTGACCACTCTTTTTCACCATTCACCAAAATAAACTCAAAATGGATTAAAGACCTAAAGGTGAGACCTGAAACCATAAGGCTTCTGGAAGAAAACGTAGGCAGTACACTCTTTGACATCAGCATTAAAAGGATCTTTTCGGACACCATGCCTTCTCAGAGAAGGGAAACAATAGAAAGAATAAACAAATGGGACCTCATCAGATTAAAGAGCTTCTTCAAGGCAAATGAAAACAGGATTGAAACAAAAATCAACCCACTAACTGGGAAAAAATATTTGCAAGTCATATATCTGACAAAGGCTTAATATCCTTAATATATGAAGAACTCTTGCAACTCAACCACAAAATATCAAACAACCCAATCAAAAAATGGGCTGGAGACATGAACAGACATTTCTCCAAAGAAGATATACTGATGGCCAATAGGCACATGAAAAGATGCTCATCATCGCTGATCATCAGGGAAATGCAAATCAAAACTACACTAAGATATCACCTTACACCCGTTAGAATGACAAAAATATCTAAAACTAATAGCAACGAATGTTGGAGAGGTTGCGGAGAAAAAGGAACCCTCATACACTGCTGGTGGGAATGCAAACTGGTGCAGCCACTATGGAAAACAGTATGGAGATTCGTCAAAAAACTAAAAATAGAACTACCATACGATCCAGCCATCCCACTACTGGGTATTTATCCAAAGAGCCTGAAGTCAGCAATCCCAAAAGTCCTGTGCACCCCAATGTTTATTGCAGCACTGTTTACAATAGCCAAGACGTGGAAGCAACCTAAGTTCCCATCAACAGACGAATGGATAAAGAAGATGTGGTACATATATACAATGGAATACTACTCAGCTGCAAAACAGAACAAAATCATTCCATTTGCAATAACATGGATGGACCTTGAGAGAATTATGTTAAGTGAAATAAGCCAGGGAGAGAAAGATAATCTGTGTATGACTCCACTCATATGAGGAATTTAAAACTATGGACCAAGAACAGTTTAGTGGATACCAGGGGAAAGGTGGGGTGGGGGGTGGGCACAAAGGGTGAAGTGCTGCACCTACAACATGACTGACAAACATTAATGTACAACTGAAATTTCACAAGATTGTAACCTATCAATAACTCAATAAAAAAATAATAATAATAAAAGGATTAAAGAATTGAATGTAAGAGCTGAAATTAAAAATCATGTAGAAGAAAACATAGTGGGTAAGCTCCTTGACATCAGTCTTGGCCATGATTTTTGGAATATGACATGAAAAGCAAAGGCAACAAAGGCAAAATTAAACAAGAGGGACTACAACAAACTAAAAAGCTTCTGTGCAGCAAAGGAAACCATCAACAAAATGAAAAGGCGATCTACTGAATGGGAGAAACTATTTTCAAATTACATAGCTGATAAGAGGTTAATATCCAAAATATATGAAGAAGTCATACTACCCAATAGCAAAATAACAAACAATCCAGTTAAAATAATGGACAGAGGAACTGAAAAGACATTTTTTCAAAGAAGATATACAAATGGAAACAGATACATGAAAAGATGCTCAACATCACTAATCATCAGGGAAATGCAAAACAAAACCACAATGAGACATCACCTCACACCTGGCTGTCATCAAAAAGACAAGAGATAATAAGTGTTGGTAAGGATGTAGAGAAAATGTGACCTTTCTACTCTGATGGTGGGACTACAGATGGGTGCATCCACTATGGAAAAGAGTATGGAGTTTTCCCCCCAAATTAAAAATAGATCTATCATATGATCCAGCCATCCCACTTTTGACATTATATCCGAAAGAAATGGAATTATTATCTCAAAGAGGTATCTGCACTCCCATATTCATTTCAGCATTATTTATAATAGCTAAGACATGGAAACAGCCTAACTGTCCATCAACAATGGATCGATAAAGAAATGTAGTGTCTATATGTACAACAAAATATTTTTCAGCCATAAAAAAGAAAGAAATCCTGCCATGTGCAACAATATGGATGGACTTTTGAGGGCATAAGGCTGAGTAAAATAAGTCATACAGAGAAGACAAATACTTATCATCACATTTGTACATGGAATCTAAAATCATTGAATTCATAGAAATAGATCAGACTGATGGTCGCCAGAGGCAGGGGCTGAGGGTTGGAGGAAATGGATGAAGGAGGTCAAAAGGTACAAACTTCGAGTTATAACATAAATAAGTTCTGGGGATGTAATGTACAGTATAATCGCTACAGTAAACAATACGTATCATATATTTGAAAGTTGCTAAGAGAGAAGATCTTAAAAGTTCTCATCAGAAGAAAAAAAATTATAACTATACGAGATAATAGATGTTAACTAAACTTATTGTGGTAATCATTTCACAATACATAATATCAAATTATTTGCATTACACCTTAAACTAATAAATGTTACATGCCAAATGTCTCAATAAAACTGGAAAATAAATTTAAAAAAAACAGCAACTAGAAAATAAAAACCAAACTAAAACCAAAGCTAGTAGAAGGAAGGAAATGGTAAAGGCTGGAGCTGAGATATCAAAAATAGAGTATAAGAAACAATAAAGCAAGAGAACAATACCAAAATTTGGTTCTTTCAAAATATCAACAAAATTAATAAACCTAAAGCTAGATGGACACCAAAAAAAGAGAGAAGACTCATGTTTCTAAAATCAGAAATGGGATTGGAGATATTACTACCAACCTTAGTCAAATGAAAGGATCGTAAGAGAATACTAACAGCAACTGTATGCAGTGAATAAGATAACTAAATGAAATAGACGAATCATGAGACACATGAACTGTGAAATAGACTCAAGAAGAAACAATACCTGAATAGAACTATAAAAACAAACAAAAAAGGAGATCAAGTTAGTAATCAGAAAACTACCCACAAAGGAAAATCCAGGCCCAAATGGATTCACTGATTGATTCTACCAAGAACTTAAAGAAAAATTAATATCAATTCTTTAAAAAAATCCTTCAAATAATACGAGTAAAAACACATTTGATAAGACATGATACTAAAACAAAACAATGACATCACAAGAAAACAGTAGACAACTATCTCTTATAAATATACTTAAAAATCCTCAACAAAATGCTAGGAAACCAAATCCTTAAACATATAAAAGAATTATACACAAAAAAGTGGAATTAATCTTAGGAATGCAAAGTTGCTTTGACAGCTGAAAAGGCTATTAATATAACACCCCATAGCAATAGGATAAAGAACAAAAACTGCATGATCATCTCAATAAATATAGA